>NC_134485.1:67292504-67592504 GCF_040206685.1 Ascaphus truei | reverse complement strand
AGACAGATCAGAGGCTGGAAGGCCGGACAGCAGGAGGTTACAGTAGTCTAAAAGGGAGAGTATGAGGGCCTGTATCAGAGTTTTAGCATTAGAGCAACAGAGGAAAGGGTGAATCTTTGTAATATTGCGGAGGAGAAAATGGCAGTTTTAGCTACCTTTTGATTGTGAGAGGCAAATGTGAGAGAAAAGTCGAATGTGACCCCTAGGCAGCGTGCACTGGATGTATGATAGTGCTTCCAACATTAATGTAGAAGGAAGTAGTGGTCAGGTTTGGGAGGAAATATGAGGAGCTCTGTTTTTACATGTTAAGTTTGAGTCAGCGGTGGGCCATCCAGGATGATATAGTGGAGATTGAAAGTTCAGTGGAAACTGGGGCTCAAAAATATTCCACAACAAGAGAATGTACAGTAGAGGTCTCCTTGAAAATTGAGATAACTTTTCTCATAGAATATGTGGATAGGATCAGGTCCATAAACCTTTATGTGAAGTATAGGTGTGTGGGTCTCCAGTAATGGAAAATAAGATACTGTAACATGTACCTGGCCTCACTCACAATCCGAGCATGTAGCATCCAGGAAAATAAATTGCCTAGAATAATTTTATATGTCCCTGAAACACTTGGCAAACACTCCCCTAGACATCCATATGTCCTCCAATAAGGTAAGTGACTATGGCCACACAAAGTAAGATGTACCTTATAACTTCTGAAATTCCTGTCCTGATCGTTATGTGCCATCTGCGGAAGTGAATTGAGCCAGATGATGGTGCGTCGCAGTGTCTTCATTTTTTGCTTGATAGAGTGGAGAGACTTACCAATCCCTGGATGCTGGCAGGAATTCTGGTCTGAGGAACATTTTTAAGTAATGGAGTAATGACTGTAATTTGGCAGTGAAACAGGCCAAAAGCAGTATTCTTACAGTAAGTACTGTAATGTGTCTGAGGCTGGGTGTAAGCTCTTTGAAAGAATTAAGGCAGGAAACTGCAATGAGTCAATTAGTGTGTGTCACTTGTAACATATATTGAATCTCCCTCATCCAACTACATGACCCACAGACTTACCAACTGTAAATATTGATGTTCAGAGGGACAGAAATGTTGATGATGTACTTGATAACTTAAATTATCTAATTTATTTTAATTACAGAGTATGTTATTATCGCGGAGAGGATCCTTACAACACTATAGAACCGTACTTCTTTACGCTGAAACTCAATGTCATGTTACAAAAAATGAATGCACATACTGTATAGCTACAGTATTTAGAGAATACTATACACCTTTAATTTTAGTTTTGTGAAAACTCATGCATGTCATCAAATTGAATTCCAATATATTTTACATTGTTCCAATCTACCTTCCATATAGATAAAACCCAGCAACATATATTCACTGTCCTTTTTTTTAAATTACTTGGTTCTATTTTCAACATCTAAAAGGTCTACAACTTTCCTAGTCACTAAAGCTTACAAGGCCATGTGCTATTAGTTACTAAGGTAACCTGAACCAACCATCATGTTTACGTCTTTTGCAAGGCCGAGGGGCTTTATAAAATTTAATGTAGAATGTCACATTAACCTTCTTGGCTCTCTACTTTAAAGAACAATAACTGATTGAATAACATTTTCGGTTGACTTTTTTTTAACCCTTGCAGAGCCCGAATTATTTTGTGACCCTAAAGGGCCATATAATTAATTTATTTTATTTTCTTGTCATGTCATGCAGTATTTGATTTGCCAAATAAGATGCCTTTAATTACTCAGCTTTCAGTCATACAACATTACAATTGATATTTTGAATAGTATATTGTCAACAAATGTTTTTATTTTTTTAACATGGAATCTAAGCAGGGGGGTCTCTGGAGCTGAATTTAAGCTTTGGGGTCCACTGCTTCCAGAAATACTTCCATAGGGGCTGCCATTAGCTGCTCCGCTCGAGTTCATGTAATGGCAGTGTTTGAAAGGTCCCGCACTCTGCAGTCTGATAGGAGACTGTGACGATATCAGGTTCGGCTTCCGATTTGGCTCGACACATGACATCACACATGGGGTCTATGCAGTAAGCGGCAAAAAAGAACTTTCGGCAGGGTTTGAACTCGCCATGTTTTTGCTGAGGTGCTCCCACGGTATGCAGGAAGGCCCGAATACCTGCGAGAGCAACATTTTCAAACATGGCGAGTAGCCGGTGGCGAAACGGTCTGCCTGCCGAGGAGGGCTTCCCTGGCGAGATCTGCCTGCAGCAGAGAGAGATCCGCCTCTCTCTCTGCGCAAATCTCGCCGTAAAAAAAATATTTTTAAATACATTTGTATTCATAGTGTAGATGTGCAGGGGGTCTCCGGAGCTGAACTGTGTAGGTTTGAGGTCCGGGGACCCCCTGCTTCCCGAGATACAGGCCCCGTTATGGGGTGCCGGTATCCCTCTGCTTTGAGAAAGTCGCACGTGTGCGACAAAACGCGTCAGGGAGCATCAGGGAGCGCACGACATTAAGTCATCACGCAGCGTGTGTTTGAGCCGGAACACACGCAGAGCAGATCTTCGGCTGTATCATCTAGGAGACTGCACTGAGGCTCCAAGCAGATGCTTTGAGGACATTTCCAGGTGTTATCCAGCCCTCCAGCGGACCGTGGTTGTTCTGTGCACCCATGAAGTGTGACTCTGACTGCGGAGGCGGTGTGGAGACATCCAGCTGGTGGTGAAATTATAATCACAAATTGCCTATTTTTAACCTATCTTTGTGAGAGCTATTCTTTCCCCCCTCCCTTGTCTTTTCTTCCCATCAATAAATACACGCTATTATGCTATGGGGCGTGTGGGTATCGGGGCAGGGTGGGTTAACCCCTTAATTACTTAATTACTTTCGCGATTGTTAAACAATACGGTAATTACGGGGCTAAGGGACATTAGAATGTATTTTCTATGTATTTTTCAGGCAACGGAGGATTGTGACCTGCTGTATCCTGACAAGCACGCCCCTCATATTGCTGTGTTAAGTAGAACTGTATTTATTTACTTTATTTATGCTGGTTTATGTGTTTAATTATGAGCAAATAATCTATTTTCCATATCTGGATAATAGTTATTTTTCCCATTACTGTTCTGCATCTGTTTAGTGGTGGTGAGGGGGGTGGGGGGTTATTGATTTATTTTAATGTAGGCTATGTTTGTTTGTTTTTTACATACAAGATTGGTACCTTAGGTCTGCGGGGACATATGGAGACCACCTGAGGACCCCCGGACGCCCATGGGTACCACCTGCAGACCCACGAGGGACTCCTGCAGGGAAGGACCGGGGGCCCCAAAGCTGTGGGGGACACACAGACTCACAAGGACCACCCGAGGGCCCCAGACCCTTGTGGAAATCACCCAAGGGCCCCCAGGCACCCAGGGACCCCAGACACTCTCAAGCCTACCCATGGACCCCATTGTGGCCTACAGTGACCTGCAGGGACCACCTAGAGGCCCACGGCACCTAGCGGGGACCACCCGGAGACCCCAAGACACCCGTGGGGACTACCGTAGGCCAGGGTATTAAGCCTGTATGTAAAATAATAAATCATGTTTTTATGGGGGGCACAGGGGGTGGGTTATATATTGTTTATTAAATATGGTAATATTTATTGTGGGGCCTAGGAGGTGGGTAGTGGGGCTGTTCTCTGTAGTGGTTTTATTGTGTATAGTGAGGGGAGGTGAAGGGGGTATTGTCCCCAAGGGTGGGTGGGTAGGCCTCTTGGGTGGGTAGTGGGTGAGGGTGGATTAACCCCTTAATTACTCTAGCGATTACTAACCGCTAAGGTGATTAAGGGGTTAGGGGACATTAGATTAGCTCTTTTTATTCTTGTGTCTTTTTTGCAGCACCAGAGAGCAGGGACGGGGTGAGGATGAGGACGGCCTTCATCGTGGGTGCCTGGCAGGGGTGAGTGCAAGATGTATTTATTTGATTAATTCTGCTTCTGCCTATTTGAAATGGGCAAATGCATTATTATCCATATGTGGATAATAGTAATTTTGCCCATTACTGTACTGTATGTGTTAGGGGGCGGGAGGTGGGGGGGTGTATTTGATATAGTAATGTTTATTGAGGGCCTAAGAGGTGGATAGTGGGGCTGTAGTGTGTAGTGTTTTTATTGTGGGTAGCGGGTGTGGGTGAAAGGGGTATTAGCCCCAAGGATGGCTGTTTAGACCTTGCAGGTGGGTAGCGGGAGGTGTTAACCCCTTCATTACCTTAGCGGTATTAACTGCTAAGGTAATGAAGGGGTTAACTCCAACCGCAGTCCCCTCGCAAAGTCTAAACAGCTTCCAAGGGCCAAATACCCCCTTCATCCACCCCCGCTACCACAATAAGCCTGCACGGGTGGTTAACCCCTTCATTGTCTTAGCGGTTAGCCGCTAAGGTAATGAAGTGACTGTAAATGCATTTTCCTGCATCGGATGCATGTCGGGGGGCTCAGGGGCTGATATTAATGGGTATCAGCTCCGGAGACCCCTGGCATCAATCCGAGACCAGAAAAGGGCATGATTTTTTCTAAGTCCCGTCTCGCCGCTCATCGCCTCTCATCCCCAGCTTCTTGCCAACTTTTTGTGCCGAAGCGATTTGGAGAGCAATTGTCAATTGTAAAATGGTGAAAAGTTGATCGGGGCTAATAGAATTCAGCGAGTTTAAAAAAGTGGCAAAAAGTGGCTTTTCGCCGCACGTCTGCCGGAAAAAAAAATTCTGCAAAAAAAGGCGATTTTTTTCTGTTATCGGCAGCCTATCGCTGCTTACTGAATCTGAATTTGCATTTTTGGTGAAAAAGTGGCGAAAAAGTGCCCTTTCGCCGCTTACTGCATGACCCCCTTGGTTCTTTATGCCTCCTTTGAGGTAATTACTCAACAAGTTAGAAAGCTGTGACCACAGTACTGAACTGTAGCCCACTCTGGATGTTTCCTTTATGACATCTCCCTGTTATTTATCCTTGAACCTGTTCTGTGTGCAAACATTGTTACCCAGACCAATTTGTTTTATTTTGTACATGTAGCCCTGCTTCCTATCGCTAGCAAGCTGCTACTCTGTGCTGTATCACCTCTAGGCTCGCAGGGTCTGAGTCTCTGCCACGGAGAGCCTGGGGTATGCGCAACTAGTATCACTGGTGCAGCGCCTCCACCTGCGACAGCTCCCGCCAGCGGGGGAGTGGGTCTTCGCAGGACGTCTAAGAAATAATTACTGACACACAGCAAAGTACCGTAACCAACTTCCTTTACTCTTAGGCCAAGATCAAATATATGTACACACAATAGCATCCCCTGAATCCATCCAACATAACAAGCCACGGCGGGATTAACACCGACTCGCGCCTCGGCGGACGCTACCACACTCATGCGCCACGGCGGACGCCACAATCCCTGAACCCGCCACCGGGTGATCCCACCCCGTGTCCAATTCCCCAAACAACACTGTCCCGTTACTTCACAGATAGTCTCTATGTGTGTGTATGGGTGACTGCGCAGCCACTGTGTCTTGGATTAGTGAATGGTACCGTTGGGGCCCTTGCTGAAATACCTGCCGAGCACTCCAGTACTCGGATCTGCCACGATCTTCACAAAGGGTCTCCGCAAGTTGAAGCCTTCCTCCCGTGCTCTCTCTCTCTCTCTCTGGTCCAGGGCGATCCCACCCGGACACTAGTAACACCACTCGGGGTATGATCCCCGACTTCCCGCCAAATAGGATTGTCCTGATACAAGTACACAGATGGTAGTGAACAGGAACCTATCTAGGGCGATCCCTGACTCCACTCGTCCCTACGGTGACTCAGGGCTAAACTGGGCCTGGGGCACACGGCCTACGCCGGGGCGGCTTAACCTTCCTTACGCCAACACTCCATCTCCTCTCCTCTCCCACGTGCTCTAATTCACGTGCACGCAAACACCTCCCTTTATACCCTCCTATCCATGACGTTTCCCCCCCCGGGGCTGCTGGGTCAAGGATCTTCTCTCTCTCCCACCAACTGTGCTCCCCCTCCTTCGCGGCTGTTGCAAAACCCTACACGTGCAATCTCCCGCTCTTTCGGGGCTGATCAGGGGTCACGGCTAAATGCTCCCACCTGTGGAATCCAACGTCCCCGCTTGGACAACAATAACGATAACCATTTATATAATGAAAAATGCTAATACATCGATCTCTATATCAACTTATACATTTCGCTGAACATAATGATAACAGATTGAACCCGGCTGCGAGCCCACTGCTGAGCCTCATAATGGGGTGCCCCGAACTGATCATAGTATGGTTCTGCCCTTGAGGGGCTGGTGTTCTCGAATCGGTCGGAACTGGGGATGAAGCACGGACTCTGAGGATCTAACATTGAGGTTTCCGGCGCCACCGCCTGGGGTGATTGGTTTCTTAGCTCTTTACCCGACGCTCCTTCGGGAGATGCTCTAGTTGGAAGGTCCCCTTGAGAGGTCCCTTCTATACTTTCGCCGCCCTCTACGTCAACCTCTGAGGACACTTCTCCATCAAGCGGAGAGGCCGGCCACTGTGATTCTCCCTCCTCTAGTTGCGGGATAGGCAGTAGATGATTACGATGCCACGTTTTTACCCTACCCTCCAAATCTTTGATACGGTATAATGGAAGATCAGACACTTGGGAGATCACCCCGTACACTCCCTCCCTCCATCGGTCAGCCAACTTATGTTTACCCGGTACTCCCAGGTTGCGGAGCAGTACAGCATCACCCGGCTTAATGTCTCTATGCTTTACTTTGTGATCGTATCGCCTTTTGTTTCCGGCGTTCAGTTTTTCTGCCGACTTCTCGGCCTGCCCATAGGCTTTCTGTAGATTCTCTTGCAATCTTTGCACATAGCGGAAATGGGTAGTATTGTGTACTCCATCGGTGGAGACTCTTAACTGTATGTCCACGGGTAATCGAGCTTCACGACCGAACATTAAGAAGTATGGCGAGAACCCGGTAGATTCATGTCGGGTGCAATTGTAGGCGTGGACAAGAGTTTCCACATGACGACTCCACTTAGTCTTTTCCCCCCCCGGTTAGAGTGCCCAGCATGTCTAGCAGAGTGCGATTGAAACGTTCGGGTAATGCAGCACCTTCAGGGTGGTAAGGGGTAGTACGGGACTTTTTGATGTGCAGGAGATTCAGCAATTCTTTTATCAGTTTACTTTCAAAATCCCGCTCTTGGTCAGAATGCCGGCGTTGGGGGAGTCCATAGTGCACAAAATACTTCTCCCATAGTACCTTAGCGACTGTAATGGCTTTTTGGTCTTTGGTTGGAAAGGCCTGGGCGTTGCAGGTGTAATGATCGTGATGACCAGCACGTTCCCTATGCCTTGGGTGTCGGGCTCGATACACAAGAAGTCCATGCAGACTAAATCCATAGGTCCCGTGCTTTTTAGGTGGCACATGGGGGCAGCTCTAGTGGGTAGAGTCTTGCGTTAGATGCACCGCCCACACCTTCGACAGTGATGCTCCATGGATTCTCTCATTCTTGGCCAAAAAAATCTATCCCTCACCAGTCCAAAAGTCTTGTCCACCCCCAGATGTCCGTGGTCATCATGTAGAGCTTTCAACGCTAAGTACTGCAGTCTTTTCGGTAACACCAGTTGGCGGCGTTCTGGATGGTCATGATACTCCACCACGCGGTATAGTAGTTTGTTATGAATTTCAAATTTGCCAGCTTCCCGCATCAGTATGCCTCCGACATCCCCCGGAGCCTGGCGGAGCAGATCCCGTCGGTTTTGGCGAAGGGCTTTCCGAATAGTCCCTGCGACGGGTCTTGTTCCTGGTACCGGACCATGTCCTCCCAGGCGATGATCTGGTCGTGGCCAACATGCATCCCCCTTGGGTCGCGATAGGCTTCAGGTATAACGGTATATCCTGTTGAGGGCTTTGGCCCTGCGAGAGTACCCCTCCACAAATCTGCGATAATAGCCACAAAATCCCAGGAACGAGCGCAACTCTCCTACATTCTCCGGGCGGGGCCAGTTAACGACGGCTTCTATCTTGGTGGGATCAGTGGCAATCCCCTCACCGGATACTATGTGTCCTACGTACGTCACGAAGGTTTGGCAGAATCGGCATTTGTCCAGAGAGAGTTTGAGACCTTCCTGCGACAATCTATCCAGGACCTTCATGTTACGCCGGTGCTGCCCGCAGACCAGACCCGTCCCCTGTGCTGAGGTGGGACATAGGGATACACGCACCCGCAGCAAAGGGAGCGTGTCCGGAGTGTTGTGTTATTGTTGCCAGGCCAGGTATAGTAGTGAAGACAATACTTGCCGGTACCGGTAGTAGAGAAGGAGTGGTTATTGCCGTTGCCAAGATCAGGGATGCCAGAAGTCACGAAGTCCAAGTAGAGCCAAAGTCGAGAGCCAGAGGGGGTAGTCGTCCAATCCGCGTCAATACCTGAGGAGTCACTGAGAGAATAGTCAAATGCTTCCATACAGAACTATGTCGAGCGACGTGTGATGGGAAGCACAGGCATAATAAAGCTGGGCAGGCCAATGGGAAGAGGGGGCAGGCCTGGAGGACTACAAGGAGTCCTCCCTGATAGGAGAGAGGTGTTACAGCCCAGCTGAGTGTAATCATTGCTTTGCATTGAACTGTGTGATGCTTGGGGGCGATGCCTCACTGCAGAAGCAGAGGTTAAAAGTGCTCTGTTAGGCGTGTGCTCTGTAAGCTGAGAATGCATGCACATAACATCTGAGGCTGGCGTGCGTGCAGGAGGGCGTGGACGCGCCCGGCGCTGAGTAGAGGAATCGCCGAGGGGAGTGATCCCGCGACGGCGGCAGGCGCGAGGAGCCGTGGAGGCTGGTAAGGCAGGATTGTTTTGTGTGTCCAGGGACTCCCTGCGGAGAGGGAGTGCTTTGTGTGGGAAGCGAGGAGAGTGCCGATTCCTGACACTTCAGAAGACGACTCTCATGCTCTTCCAGGGTTTCCCCGAAGACTATCATATCATCTAGGTACACCAGGCATTCTCGGGGGTTGTGGTCCCCCAGCGTCTTCTCCATTAACCGTTGGAAGGTAGCGGGTGCTCCGCATATGCCTTGAGGGATACGGGTGAATTGATAAAACCCAAGGGGGCAGACGAAAGCGGTCTTCTCCTGATCCTCGGGGCTCATGGGGACCTGGTAATACCCGGACCGCAGGTCCAGTACGCTGAACCACTGGCTCCCATGTAAAGTGTCCAAAATCTCTTCTATGCGGGGGAGATTATACTGGTCCGGTACCGTCCGATTGTTCAGCGTCCGGTAGTCCACACATAGTCTCACTGTTCCATTTTTCTTTCTTACGCCTACTATAGGCGAGGCGTAGGGACTGCGGGACTCCGTGACAATCCAGGCGGCTTCCATTTAATTTATAGCCGCCCTCACATCCTCCACGTCTCGGGGAGCGAGTCGGCGAGAACGCTCCCGGAACGGCTTCTCATCTGTCATTCGAATGGTGTGTTGGGCATTGTGGCTACACCCCACATCCATCTCCCCCGTAGAGAACATGGATCATCTCTGCTCTAGCTGCACCTGCAACCATCTCTTCCAGGCATCTGGCAAGGCGGACGAGCCAAAGTCAAAGTTTAGAGCCGTGCCGGTCCTCTCCACCCGGTTCGCATTCACTTGTACGGCTTCGTCCACCGAACTGACAGGGTATATCCGCCCTATTCGCTGACCCACATCGATGGCCAGGGGGAAGGGTGACAGGTTCTGTACCATCACATTATTCTGATGAGGAATGGGCCCCCGCCAATGGCGAAATTCAGGTATGAGCCGATACCCTCGACGTACCTCCCCTTCGGGGGTACTCTCTAGCGAGAACTGTTGGTCTTTGCCGAGCCGCTCGGCATAGGCACACCATGCGGGAACGCTTTGCGTTTCTCCTGGGAATAACCGGGTCAAACCTCTCCTTCTGCAGAATAGCAGTCCATAGTCGTCGGGAGACGAAGGGGGCGGGGCTGGATCTGCTTGAACCAATTTCAGCTGTAGACTGGACATGGGGAGCTCTTTAGTCTCCTGTAGATAGGCCCAGATGACTGCTTGCACAATGTCAGCATTGGTGCCGAGTATGATGGGGTACCTGGGGCTATCCCAGGGTTCTGGACACACCAAGGCATCCACCTTCATGGGGTGAGTTTTTCCAGTGTTGAGTTGCTGTATTTCTAGATCCACAGTCACTAAGCCATCGATGGGGTAGTCGTCATTGTTTAACCCACGCACTTTGATTTGTTCAGCCGGCCGCAGCGGCCGCTTTTGAAGATGCCAATCATAGAACCCCCGATAGATGATGATGACCTGGGATCCCGTGTCTAGTAGCGCGGAGGAGTAGATCCCGTCCACGAGCATCCGGATTAACGCTACCGGTCCTACCCGGTTATTGTCGCCACCCGCTGCATCTCCTTCCGCGGGCGTCATGGCCCGATCGCTATCTGCCGCATACACCCCGCACACTATATCTTGAGGCGGAACTTCTTGGGGGAAGGGCTTCGACGTTGAGAGTCGCCCAGGTGACAGTCATAGGATATATGCCCCCTTTTTCCACATTTGTAGCACGACATGTCTCAATGGACCCCACGTCGATTTGTGGGGGTGATGACCGTCCAGCATAAGGGTTTTTTTCTGGTCTCGGCTTGTCTGGGGGTTTTCCTTCTTGTCCAAGGCCCCTTTGGGTTTAGCACTGCTGTTGCTTTTCGGCTTTGGAGGGGAGTGCAACATTAAATGCGTCTCGTGCTCTTTCACTTGCTGCAGGAGTTGGATGAACGAAGGGGGAGGGCCCCTTGTGAGGTGATAACGAATCATATGGGCTATGGGGTGGGCAGGGCTAGAACCGCGGAGGTACTGCTTACGTAGATACTCATCCATCTGAGAGGGCAGCACATGTTTATGATGCAATACCGGCCCAAGAGACATTTGCACTCGGTGGATATAGGCAGACAGCTCTTCCCCTTCTTTTTGATTTATGGCATAGTATTTAACCCATAAAGCCCCATCATCTTCTTTCGCGCTATATGCTTCTACCAGAAACTCAATCATTAAGCGAGAGGTTAACTCGGGGTACTGTTCGCGGTGTATGCCGATCAGAGTGGCCGCCAGGGGCCGCAGGCATTCCATAAGTCTCTGCCGTTTTACCACATTGGTGCACGACCATTCCTCCATTACGCCCCTTGTATGTTCCTTCTAGGTTTCTACCCCGTCTTCCCCGGTAGGTACGGGGAGGGTTCCCGAGAAGGCTTTTAGCTTCCGGTAGTTCTGGGCATGAGTGGCTATTGTAAGCGCTTCAACCAGCGGGGGTAGAATAGGGGGGGGCAGATAACTGGTCTATTTTGTCCATTAGTTTCTGCAGCATATTACTATGCACTTCGGCCTCGGCAGAGGCGCTGGACCCTGGTAACTGGAGGCAGATAGGCAACTACCGGCGTCGCTCTCGGCATAACAAGCAAAAGGAAGAGTGGGGTCATCTTCGTCTAGCGAACGTACGGGGGGGTCCCGGAGAGGGTAGACAAAGAGACTACCGCCCGGCGGGGCGTCAGGCAGGGCCAGGCATTGGGGAATGGCTGGTTCGAGCGCTAATAGGTTGTGCTGACAGTCCCCAAGCAAGGTATTCCAGTTCGAGTCGCAGTCTACAAGTACATCTACCAAGCGAGCTTTGGCAAAGCCGGGGAGTTGTCGTAAAGCCGTCTGTAAAGTCTCTAAGGGCAAGGCCATGGGCACTCAGGCCAGTGCTATGGCACGACGAGTAGGCGTGCGGACTTGGCGGGCCCAATTGCGTATCTCGTGATGGGTAGGAAGGGTCATGGTAGCAACAATTTATCTTCGAGGGGCACCCCAGGTCTAAGATCTCAGCAGCGCCTCCAAATGTAGCCCTGCTTCCTATCGCTAGCAAGCTGCTACTCTGTGCTGTATCACCTGTATGCTCGCAGGGTCTGAGTCTCTGCCACAGAGAGCCTGGGGTATGCGCAACTAGTATCACTGGTGCAGCGCCTCCACCTGCGACAGTTCTCGCCAGCCGGGGAGTGGGTCTTCGCAGGACGTCTAAGCAATAATTACTGACACACAGCCAAGTACCGTAATCAACTTCCTTTACTCTTAGGCCAAGATCAGATATATGTACACACAATAGCATCCCCTGAATCCACCCAACATAACAAGCCACGGCGGGCTTAACCCCGACTCGCGCCACGGTGGACGCCACAATCCCTGAAACCACCACCGGGTGATCCCACCCCGTGTCCAATTCCCCAAACAACACCGTCCTGTTACTTCACAGATAGTCTCTATGTGTGTGTATGGGTGACTGCGCAGCCACTGTGTCTTGGATTAGGGAATGGTACCGTTAGGGCACTTGCTGAAATACCTGCCGAGCACTCCAGTACTCGGATCTGCCACGATCTTCACAAAGGGTCTCCGCAAGTCGAAGCCTTCCTCCCATGCTCTCTCTCTCTCTCTGGTCCAGGGCGATCCCACCCGGACACTAGTAACACCATGCGGGGTATGATCCCCGACTTCCCGCCAAATAGGATTGTCCTGATACAAGTACACAGATGGTAGTGAACAGGAACCTATCTAGGGCGATCCCTGACTCCACTCCTCCCTACGGTGAATCAGGGCTCAACTGGGCCTGGGGCACACGGCCTACGCCGGGGCGGCTTAACCTCCCCTACTCCAACACTCCGTCTCCTCTCCTCTCCCACACGCTCTAACTCACGTGCGCGCAAACACCTCCCTTTATACCCTCCTATCCATGACGCTCCCCTCCCGGGGCTGCTGGGTCAAGGATCTACTCTCTCTCCCGCCAACTGTGCTCCCCCTCCTTCGCGGCTGTTGCAAAACCCTACACGTGCAATCTCCCGCTCTTTCGGGGCTGATCAGGGGTCACGGCTACATACATTAAATTCATCTGGGACATCATCATAAAAGCATTTCCAAAATAGAAAATCGAAACTGTGGAAGACATATTAATAGGTATGCTATCATTTCTCTATTTTAAATAAATACAAATACATAAATGAATGAAACAGAAGTACAATTGAAAATGTCATTGTATTAATATGTCTTAATGTAGAATAAAGTTTGGTGAGAGAATGATGTCCAGACATTTGGAAAGGAATAACATTTGTTTGTCTCTTAGTAGGAATGTCCTGTCTAATCATGACCAATAGTACATTAATATTAAATCCCATGGTTGCCAGAGTGGCCAGCAGAATATGTCTAAGCAAATCATTAAATACTCCTCTGAAACTCAATGGTTTAAGTATGCAGTTTAAGTTTCTGGCAAATGTGTTTCCATTCTGTATGTGCAATCTCTATCCGTAGACTTCACTTAAAAATCCTATCCTATAATAGATCCCCATTATCCAATAGTTTGTATTCATCAAATTGATTGTGGATCAATTGTGGATCCTGTAATAAACACAGGAAGGAAGATAAAACACAAGATACCAACATACAATGTATTCACAATACCCTGCTGTTGCTGTTAAAAAAAAAAAATATTTTCAAATTATTTAAATGTTTGAACCAGGACCGACATTAAGATGAAATATGGCAATATTGATGCATGTGTGCTTAATTTGGAAAACAAATCAGAATGGTTCATTTCAGACATTCACTATATTCAGACAGTGCCAACTTCAACATGGCTATTGTTTTTTTTTTTTTAATATGAACAAAATAAATGTTTACTGTTCATTGGTGTTCATTTATCAATGTAATTAAATAAAATATGCTTTAACATGATGGATGAATTTTTGGGGCGGATTTGGATCCGGAGCAGATCAGCCGGTTCCTTTTGGTCCGAGGATTCCTGCGGATCAATCTCACAAAGGGTGATTCGCGTTTTTGCAGATTTTTTTATTAATATTGACAATACACTCTGCGGATTCCACCACCTGTTAACGGATTTGTAGAATGCAATCTGCAGATTCAGCAATCCATTGGTGAATTTTTAGGAATCCGCCAACGGAATCCTGAATTCGCAGATTGGATTCTACAAATCCGTCAATGGATTGTATCCAATCGCGATTTTTAGGAACCCGCACAGTTTAATACTGACCAAATCCGTTTGCTGATTTAACACTGCAAAACGGATTTGGGGGGTGTGGGGGAAGATTCGCCCAAGGGAATTAAGGTTACACGGCTGTAAAATAGATAAATAAAATATAATATTAGAAAGCTACATTTCAATTAAATATTTACAATTATAATCATAAAAACTGATTGCTATATTATAACTTTTTTTTAAACTTATTTTCACACTGTGAAACACTTTCCACTGTGTAAATATTTAACTGGGTTTCTTACCAGATAAAATGATGTATCAAATGAAATCCTTTATTACTTTTAGAATACATCTGCATTTTTTGGAAACTATTGTAAGAAAATAATGTTGCATAATAATCATTGTAAAATCAATCACTGTGAAGGTAATATCCAATATTTATCCACATGGATGAAGTATACTGCATTGTTTTGGTTTTAAGAACTGGTAAAAAGCAGGCTTGTGAGACAAATTGTCTTTAAAAAAGACAAAAAGTGTATTTTCTCTTACGCACACAGCATGTGTTTTGTCAGAATGAATCTTGATGAGCCGATTCCAGGCTTCAAGGTTTTTATTTTATTTGTAAGCTTTTAAAACCAAGCTCAAGTGGTAGACAGCGCTGGGACCTTCAGGAAGTCATTGACTGGGAAAGTATAGACGATATACTGTACAGTAGCTACAGTACTATTTACTATACATATTGTTATAAATATAAAAATAGATAGGAGAGAGGAAAGAAAAATTAGATGTACAGTACATGTAAATATGCATTTCTATGAGGATTGGCAGAAAATTGTGTATTTTTATGTAAATATTAAAGATTAAGTAAAATTGAAAGAATTACATTCAAACTGCTTTATTCGCAATTCTTTTTATCTAAAGCATATTTAATAAACTCATTGGCTCATGCACATTTTTGGAAAGATCTTCTTCCAGAAAACTGATGTTTGGCAAGTGAGTTTTCAGTACCAAGTACAAGAAAGTTATGTTTACAGCAGTTCATATTTGGGTGACACTTTACATTTCTCTATTTCCTCATAAACTCCCAAATGAACAAACATACAGAACAAGTTCCCAATGCTAATTTAGTTTGAAATCCAGCTCAGCTGGTACACTACAGAATGTTATCCAGCACACAAATACACACATTCTGTGAGAAATTCATACCTTTGAAGGGCTGATCATGCTCAGTAGCAGCTGCTAATGCTGTAATTATTTACTACAACTTTACAAAATGTGTTCATGCTGTACAGTATTTGTTTTAAGTAAGAAGTAGCAGATATTATACAGTATATGTAACACCTCTTTCCCCGCCAACTGGAGAGTGCAACTCCAAAGTGTCTAATGTCTGTTCAGGTGGTGCTCAGCGTCTCTGTTACCTGTTTCTCAGGGTGCTGGAATCCATGCTGGCTGGTATGGTAAGCAAATAAATAAAAGGGCACAGGAACATTTCTGTTACTTTATTCATATGAACTATTTACAAACTTCTTCATTGGGGTGGTCAGGCAGCATCCTCCAAAGAGGCACATTTCTTCCAATATGCGGTCATTGTATGTGGCAATCCATTGCCTAGCTGCTGGCTGTTCCCACTTCCACTATGACCCATTGGTAGAGTGTCCTCTTGCTTGAGGATTCACACCCTATCACCCTAACTGAGCTATTTAGATTTTTTTTACCTCCTGGTTGAGGGTATCTGGGAATCTATCCTATCAGCTTTAGGTTAATACTCTGAGGCCCTTACTGAGGAGCCTCCGATAGAGTGCCTTGCCATCCCCTCTTGTGGGTAGAATATACCTCAGGGCCATATAGTGGGCCCTATTCTTAGGAGTGACACTTTTCCTTACTAGAAAATAACAAAGTGATCCTACAGTACTAATAACACACATAGTTGCAGTCTAACAGGACTTAAACTATAAACTGTACAGCAAGATCCCCATTTTTGTCTAATCCTGGGATTTGATCCTAGAGTAATCAATCCCAACTTATATACCTAGTAGTGACATCACTAGTCACTATGAATACTAGAGGAGGGTTATGCTATTCCACTTAGTATCATTACTTAGTGACATCACTAGGCACCTTCTAGAAGTGGGTGTGGCTAGTCAACCTACCCCATATGATGGAAAGAGGCAATATACTCTAGCTATACCTGCAGTTAACATTCTAATGCCCTTAAATAAAATAGTATTCCCACAGGGGTACAACATATATATATATATATATATTATATGTAGAGCAATGGGGTACACTGTCTACAACTAGATCATATTAAATAAAGGGTATCCATGATATTACTGTCAGAGAGGGAAGAATATTTCAACCTGGACAGAAAATATCTTCATTCATGCTTGATCTAGTTCAGCCAATAGAAAACAGCAACATTGACATTGCAGCAAGTATAAAGAATAGGCAGCACGCTATAGATAACTAAATAAGAACACTGTGTAACAAGTGATACCGCGGGAACAAGGGAGGGACCCTAAGACCTCCAAACTAATAATTCTAAAATAACAAGTGGGTTCCCAGCACTCAAAGAATACAAAAAGAAATATGGATATGCCAAAAAAAAATTAAATTATATCTTGAGTGATCACATAGCACAAAATAAACTGAATAATGTTAAAAAAAAAAAAAAAAAAGAATAGGAAACAATTGTATGATACACAAATACTGTACAACGAGAGAGGATGGAGGGGAAGGGACAAGGGGAAAGGAGGGGAGGGGAAGAAAAACAAGGGAAAAAAATTAAAGAAGAACAAAGGGAGCAATGTTTCAGAGGGTGAAACCCTTCTTCTGGCTCATTCCCAGAAGGTACTTCCCTGACACCCTTAAATTTTAAAACAGCCTTAAGAATAAGTATTCAAGGATGTGATACCAATTGGATGGATACAATACTAGAGAAACAGGCCTATGTAACAGACAACAGGGGCCCAGATAAGTATTAAAGGCAACAAGTTGGAAGGCTATAATTATAAACTCAGAGCTAGGGTAAGCAAAGTTGTACCCAGTAAAAACCCAGCTCAGATATAAGCTAAGCAAAGTCCAGGATAAATATTTCGGGGTATAAATGCTGGAAAAACTAAGCATACAAATAAATCCAGGGATACACCAAGGGGTTAATGTTACATGTACAGGTCCCCAGACATGGGGTCTTTGAGTGCTGGGAACCCATTTGGTATTTTAGAGTTGACATTGCAGCTTTCTATTGCTGACCCTGCAGCCATGTTTGCAGTTATGTATGTTAAACACTGGCAAAAAATGACAATTATCTTGGCAAACATGGGGTCCACAAACATTGGGGGACCATGAATAAGCTCATGCATAGCTGTAGTTGTTTTTGCATATAATTATTGTAACCTTGAAAATACACATTAACTTCAGGGAAAATAACATTGTTACTTTTTTAGCTAACTTTCCATCTGAGCACAATACCGATGATGATGATGCAGCTGGCAGGAGGGAGCCCTTTCATAGCTGCTGGAAGGCAACACGAGGGCAGGAAGCCAGTGGGAGATGGTGTTCTACCCCCAACAACTACTCAGTCAGGTGAGCGTGGGACTCGGGATTGTAGATGGTCTGCTCAAGAAGCCCCATAAGGGGGAAAAGGATGAAGCTAGCCTGGGAGCCATGGGCGGCTCTGGAAGAGACTCAAGGGTGGACCTTTGGAGGGGGGCAGCCAGAAAGGGCTTAGGGCTGAGGAATGCATGGGGGGACTGTGTTGGCCAGGAAGGAGCTCTTAGGGGTCCAGGTGGGTGGTTTCTCAAAGGTAGCTTAGTTATTAGGACGATTGATAAACAAATTGTGCAATGCTCAGTTTGAGCAAGTATATGCAATAAAGATAATTAGAATCTTTTAGCTGGAGTACCCTTAAGGTATCAATAGATGAGGTAATCTCCTATGAAACCAATCAACTGGTAGTATCCCACATGGCACTGTAGTAATGTATACACACAATAAAATGTCCAAACACATCTATGAAATAATATAGTGTGATGAATGGTAGAAGAGATATAATTCTCAAGGACTCACATGTGCAGTGCACAAGTGCAGCATCCTTGGGTGATGATTAACGCCCTCCACGTCCTCAGGTACAGGTGTGCTGATGTCTTAACTCAAATAAAGAAGCAGGAGCCAAAAAAGACAAAGCACTACTTTCCAGCAGGTTGAAATGATCAAAAAAGCAGGGAGAGCGTTCCCAAAGTGAAAAACAGAGTTAATTAATTTGCAGCAGGATACATACAGCATACACAGGCAAAAAAAGCATCCACCTACGTGTTTCAAGCGTTAGCTCTTTATCAAGGTGATGAAGAGCTAACACTTGAAACGCGTAGGTGGAGGCTTTTTTTTCACTTTAGGAACGTTCTCCCTGCTTTTTTGATAATTTCTACCTGCTGGGAAGTAGTGCTTTGTCTTTTTTGGTTCCTTTTAGTTATTAGGACAGAAAGGGACAGTGCAGGGGTCTTACCTATAGATGTAAAAAAACATCGCTGTGGAGAAAGCGTCCTATGGCATTTTCTGTGGCACAGGATCTGCAGGTGGCAGTATATCTTTGCCCAGAAGCTTCAGAGCGGAGGGACGGGGGGCAGAGGTGTCCAGGTATGGAGGACAATCCTGGGGGTTCAGGAGTCAGGACAGTAGCAGCGGTGTGGATGGTGTGGCTATGATATGGGTGAAGTCAGATAAGATAGGGGAGGATAATGCTGAGTAGCTGAGAGAGACAGAATTGCTGTACCGGGATGTTACCTTTTATGCACTTTAACTCCGCCAGATAGCAAGTGGCATTTTATTTTTACAGTACGTCACAAAATAGTGCTTTTATTCATTTTCAGATCCGTTTTTCTCTTCTATCCCTTCTTATGGAACTGGACTTTTAATATTGATCCGCCCTAACAGGACTTTTGTAGATTTTATTCTCCCCATTTATAGTCTATTTAGTTAGTTTATTTTTCTCTTTGTTGTTTGAGCTTATGTCATTGTTCTCTCTCTCTCTCAATAAATATATATATAAATATATATATATATATATATATAAAGAAACAGAATAATTAGCGCTGAATAGATCAGTAATATTAATACTAGAACAATAAATGCACTAAACAGTGAATAGTAACAGTAGAACAAGATTTGAGAACTATAGAGATAGTATAAACAGTATGAGAGTGTCTGCAGATATAACTGTTGGCAATAGAGTAGCTAAAATGCTAATTAAATGACCAAAAAAGGATATAAATGTTCATGGGCAAATACGCAGCTTCTTCTAGGATAACCTACATCCACATGAATCTGTTTAGAAAAGAAAAGAGAAAAGTGCGTGCCCCATAGTGTAAAACTGTAAAATATTTAATGCAAAACTTTAAAATAATAAAGTATCACACTGACAAACTGAGCTAGAACATAATCCATCTATAAAGGACGATTGACGTCATCACGATCGCGGACGCCAGCGAGCCTCCAATCAGCTGTTCCATGAGCATTATGTGCAATATTTCTAGGCTGGGTAGATTTACCATTACATTTTAAGTTATGGTGGGTGAAAAAGGCAACAAAAAACCTCCACCGTTAGCATATACTGTAGCCAATAAACAGTATCACTTGTGAGCACATTCACATGTCTTAGACAGGTCTGCACCCCAGCCTTTCAATCATTATCACCTAACATACAGTGCTCCCACTGCAGCAAAGGATTCCGGGAATATATATATATATATTTTCTATATATATATATAGAAAATATATATACAGTGTTTAACAAATAGGCTAACCACACGCCCGTGGCAAGTGGCTTTAGGCCGCTGGCGAGCCGTGCTGCAGCTCTATGAATTCCCCTGCTCGCGCCCTTTTTTAAGAAATAAATAATCCCCCCCCCTGATTGGGTTGACGCAGGGAAGAGGGCCGGCAGGCAGCTCTGGGTTAGCCCCTTCCCCCGATCTCCTCCCCCCCCCTGCACCCGATCCCTGCTTGCTGCCCGGGGCGGGAGGTAGGCTGAGGGGGGTCCCCGCTTGCTGGCCGGGGCGGGAGGTAGGCACCGGCGGTGTCCGCTTCTGAGGGGGAGGGGGGTGCTCTGCGGTGGCGGCATCCGCTTCAGGGGGGGTGCTGCGGTGGCGGCGGCGTCCACTTTGGGGGTGTCCGCTATGGGGGGGTGTGCTGTGGCGCTGCGGCAGCGTCCGCTTCCACTTTGGGGGGTAGGGGGTGCTGCGGCGGTGTCCGCCTCTGGGGGGAGGTGCTGTGGCGGTGTCCGCCTCGGAAGGGGGGGCAGGCCCCCCCTGCCTCTCAGAGGCCCTCCCCCTGCCTTGTAGAGGCCCTGCTGCCGTGTGGAGGCCCCCGCTGCCATGTGCGACCCCCCCCTGCCTTGCAGAGGCCCTCCTGCCGTGTGGAGGGCCCACTGCTTCCATGTGCAACCCCCTGCCTTGCGGGTAAGTGTGTGTATGTGAGTGTGATTTTGAGTGACAGTGGGTGAGTGTGTGTGTGTTACAGTGTGAGACAGTGACTGTGTGTGTGTGACTGACTGAGTGACTGTGACTGTGACTGTGTGTGTGTGTGTGACTGAGTGATTGTGTGTGTGTGTGTGTGTGTGTGTGTGTGTGTGTGTGTGTGTGTGTGTGTGTGTGTGTGTGTGTGTGTGTGTGTGTGTGTGTGTGTGTGTGTGTGTGTGTGTGTGTGTGTGTGTGTGTGTGTGTGTGTGTGTGTGTGTGTGTGTGTGTGTCTGTGAGTATGTGTGTCTGTGAGTGTGTGTGTCTATGAGTGTGTGTGTCTGTGAGTGTGTGTGTCTGTCAGTGTGTCACCCTCTCTCCCTCTCCCTGTCACCCTCACCCTGTGTCACCCTGTCCCTGAGTCTCCCTCACCCTTTCCCTGTCGCCCTCACTCTATCCCTGTCACCCTTTCCCTGTCGCCCTCACCCTCTCCCTGTCACCCTCACCCTCTCCCTGCCACCCTCACCCTCTCCCTGTCACCCTCACCCTCTCCCTGTCGCCCTCACCCTTTTGCGGTCGCTCTCACCCTGTGTCACCCTCCCCTCTCTCTGTGTCACCCTCTCCCTGTGTCACCCTCTCCCTGTGTCACCCTCTCCGTGTCACCCTCTCCTTGTGCCACCCTCTCCCTGTGCCACCCTCTCTCTGTGTCACCCTCTCCCTGTGTCACCCTCTCCCTGTGTCACCCTCTCTCTGTGTCACCCTCTCCCTGTTTCACCCTCTCCCTGTTTCACCCTCTCCCTGTTTCACCCTCTCCCTGTGTCACCCTCACCCTTTCCCTGTCGCCCTCACCTCTAACTGTGTCAACCTCACCCTCTCCCTGTGTCACCCTCTCCCTGTATCAACCTCACCCTCTCCCTGTGTCACCCTCTCCCTGTGTCACCCTCTCCCTGTGTCACCCTCTCCCTGTGTCACCCTCTCCCTGTGTCACTCTCTCCCTGTGTCACTCTCTCCCTGTGTCACCCTCTCCCTGTGTCACACTTTCCCTGTTGCCCTCACCCTATCCCTGTCGCACTCACCCTATCCCTGTCGCCCTCACCCTCTCCCTGTTGCCCTCACCCTCTCCCTGTCGCCCTCACCCTCTCCCTGTCGCCCTCACCCTCTACCTGTCGCCCTCACCCTCTCCCTGTGTCACCCTCTTCCTGTGTCACCCTCTCCCTGTGTCACACTCTCCCTGTGTCACCCTCCCCGTGTCAACCTCACCCTCTCCCTGTCGCCCTCACCCTCTCCCTGTCGCCCTCACCCTCTCCCTGTCGCCTTCACCCTCTCCCTGTCACTCTCACCTTCTCCCTGTGTCACCCTCTCCCTGTGTCACCCTCTCCCTGTGTCACCCTCACCCTGTGTCACCCTCACCCTTTCCCTGTCGCCCTCACCCTTTCCCTGTCGCTCTTACCCTTTCCCTGTCGCCCTCTCCCTCTCTCTGTCGCCCTCTCCCTCTCTCTCTCCCCTCTCCATCTCTCTGTCGCCCTCTCCATCTCTCTGTTGCTCTCTCCCTCTCTCTGTCGCCCTCTCCCTCTCTGCTGCCCTCTCCCTCTCTCTGCCGCCCTCTCCCTCTCTCTGTCGCCCTCTCCCTCTCTCTGTCGCTCTCTCTCTATCTTTGTCTCTCTGTGTATGTGTTCTCTCTCTCTCTCTGTCTCTCTTTCTCTCTCTGTGTCTCTCTATCTCTGTCTCTCTTTCTCTCTCTGTGTGTGTCTCTCTCTCTCTGTGTCTGTCTCTCTTTCTGTCTCTCTCTCTCTGTCTCTCTCTCTGTCTCTCTCACCCACTCTCTCTCTCTCTCTGTCTCTCTCACCCAAACTCTCTCTCTCTCACACTCTGGATCTTTTATTTACCCTATATATCATAACTACACCTACACCGAAATAACCTATACTCCTATCTTTCAGATCTAACTCTCTCGTTTTTCACACGGAAGACATCGGAATCCCCCCTAAACCAGAAGACAGGTAAGGAACACCTCCCCTCCAATGTATAATATTGCGGGAATGAGGGTACCTGGACATTGAGGGACTGCGGATCAGGTAAGATCCCAGGCGGAATTGCTGCTTTAGATATTGTGATGTGGGGGCGTCCAGGAACTAGTTATGGGGTTCAGGAAACTAGTCATTCACATCTGGCTTTTTTTTCTAAATCCAACACACACACACACACACACACACCAAGGACTAATTGTAGTATAATGTAATACAATAAATAAACTAATGTCAAAAACGAATGTTGTTCTTACTAGGAATGTATTCATTTTTTTTTTAAAGTGGGGCTGGGGGCGGGGCTAGGAGCGGGGCTAGGGGCGGGGCTAGGTGGCGAGTAGATTTTTTGTTCCGCGAGTAGATTTTTGGGTGATTTGTCGACCACTATATATATATATATATATATATATATATATATATATATATATATATAAACCATAATACTGAGTTAAGTTATGGTGAGTAAAAAAAGTGACAAAAACCCTCCACAGGAAAGCAAATATGCAAATATAACTGTATGCTCATCTGCATGTCTTAGGCAGGTCTGCAACCCCGCCTTTCCCCATTATCACCCAGCATACAGCACTTCCACTGCAGCAAGGGATTCTGGGAAATGACATGCAAATGAGCACACAGTGTCACTTTTTGCATCAATAACCATTTTTAACATGGTTCCCTATAGGCTTAAGCTTGCTGCATGGTCACAGCTTTGAGCACAGCCAGGGTTAAGGTGCATACCCAGAAAACCACCCACAGACAGCCGTTTCGACCTTGATGGGTCTCATCAGTGTGGGGTTGATTTTACTGGGAATGCAAGAGAGGCTATGGGATAGGCTAAACCATAATACTGAGTTAAGTAATGGTTATTGAGGCAAAAAGTGACACTGTGTGCTCATTTGCATGTCATTTCCCAGAATCCCTTGCTGCAGTGGAAGTGCTGTATGGTGGGTGATAATGGGGAAAGGAGGGGTTGCAGACCTGCCTAAGACATGCAGATGAGCATACAGTTATATTTGCATATATATATATATATATATATATATATATATATATATATATATATATATATATATATATATATATATATATGTATATATATAAAAACCAACAATAAATAATTCAGCTTTAAATCTAGAAATGTGGTATAAAAATTAACTTAGTATTCCAGACACATTCCTAATAATTCCTCATTCCATAATAATTATATAAAGTTTCGATTGATCCATAAAAAGGTTCAGGAAGTCAATAAAGGAGCTGGGAGTTATCCTGAGTCCCACCATCAAAATATAGCCATGGCCATATGTAAAGTACAAAACTGATGTAAATATTCAGCTTTAGTACACAATCAGAGGGAAGATGATTACAAATATCGTAAATTCTGAATAATTCTACACAATTTTATATGCAAAACTTCAAAAGTAATTTAAGACATTAACCATTTATATCCCATAATAAAGTAATATCTAAATATTTGACAGGGGTTTTATGATTTAAAACACACATACCATAAGTGCAGTACGGTCACACAAATATAACTTGTGTGTGTAATGTTTTTGGCTGTGATGAGAAAAAAAATGGGTGATAAGTATGAATATCCAGTACACAGATAAGCCTTAGTACTTTTTCATATGCTCTCTTCTTTTGTTACTGAAGCAGAGGATAATTGTTGTGTTTTGTTCATTCATAATATATTTCCATTTTTTTACATAGATCTGAATGAAAAGAACGCAGAAGTTACAACTTGCAAACTGAAAATCCTTTTTGAATTGCAGCTTTCCCGTTTAAATATTATAATAACACTACCAATAATAAACAAAATAAATAAATAAATTAAACAAATGTAATAAACATGGAACTTTGTCCAAACCTTTGGTGGCCATCTCATATTTTAAGAATTGAGACTCATCAGGACTAGAACTGACTACGGAATAATCCTTGTACAGTAAGTACAGTACAGTAGCTACAGTAGAGCAGATCTAAAGTTTATTTGAAAATTCACTCAAAG
Source organism: Ascaphus truei (assembly GCF_040206685.1). Classification (NCBI taxonomy): domain Eukaryota; kingdom Metazoa; phylum Chordata; class Amphibia; order Anura; family Ascaphidae; genus Ascaphus; species Ascaphus truei. The sequence continues at coordinate 67,568,052 of NC_134485.1, read as the reverse complement.
AACAGCTTTAACATACTGTACCAGATCATGGCTCTTATTCTGTAAGATGTGATAGCACAGAGGACGTGCTATCGCATGAAAAGCCCCATTAAAATAAATTGGACTTTTCATGCGATGGCACATCATCTGTGCTATCACACCTTATCAGAATAAGAGCCTATAAGCTTGAAAAGATCAAAAACCATGGCTTGGGTCTCTGAAGTTTTGTGTTTTACAAATATTATAAAAGGTATATTTGTACAGAACAAAGCTGAACAACGAACATGAATCTACGAACACAAGGCATATATATTTTATAGGACATAAGAGGTATCTTGTTTGAAAGCAAATGTGCACAATTTATACATTTGAAACAAAATCACAGTTCTGTAGATAACGTATCCTGTAGGCTGCTTCAATAAGGGTTCCCTCTTACAGTAACTCCATATAGAAAATTGTCCAAATGAAATTGAACTAAATAAAATAGCAAAAGAGTTCCTAAATCCTTTCATCTGATGGCATTTTAAATACAATCCTGTTTACAAAAACATAGTGCTTATATGACTTATCTGACAGGTCTGAGATAATAAAGACTACCTATGTTTTCTGAGGTTTTTATGATTCATACTGAATTAAAAAGTCACTATTAAGAATAGTGGCAACATATATTTTAGGTATGTGTCATAATAATGCGTCATTGTACAGTATTATATTCGGCTTCATTCATAGAACATCCTGAGGGTTGAATCATCTGGGTTTACGTTTGAAAATAAACACAAATGAGTCAGAGATATTGACCCCCCTGTACAGGAGAGAGGTATAGTTTCCACATAAAATCATATTTTATAGATAAGAGTTTTTCCACTTCTTTAGGCAAAATTTTTTCAAGGGCCATGGATTTGGAGTGGTTAACTATAAACCTGAATTAATATTCTGCCAAACCGATCATGCAGGTGGAACAAATTAGATAAAGGTGTGAACAGCTTTGACTGAGTTAGGAGAATGTCATCGGCAAAGAGGGATCATTTAAATTCCTTGTTGCTTATTCTTATGCCAGCTATATCTGAGTTGCCCCTAATAAGGGCCCCATGGGTTCGATGGAGAGTGGAAAGAGCAAGGTTAAATGGGCAACCTTGTCCATTGGCTATTGAAATCGTCCCAGTCAGTAACCCAGAGCATCGGAACCTAGCAGTAGGTGAATGAAAGAGAGCCCTACAAGTATTCAAAAGACAACCAAATAAACTGAAAGCACTCAACACACAGAAAAGAAACCTCTAATCTAGCATATAAAGTCTTTCTCTGCATCCAAAGATAACAGCATTGCTGAAGTGTTGGATGTCCTTTGCCTGTGTATGAGAACGACTGTCCTCCTGATGTTATCCGAGGGTCTGTCTCAATCGGATATAGCCCTCTTGATTATACAGTAGTGGAATAAAAATTACATCAAAGCAGTTTCATTACCATTAGCATATTATATTACCAGATAGCCGCTACGGTAATGAATTAGTTAAATTTTTTATTTGGGTTTTAATACTAGTGTATTGTAGCAGGGGGTCTCCGGAGCAGAACTCATTGATTTGAGGTCCGGGGACGCCCTGCTTCCCGAAATACAGGCGTCGTTATGGGGTGCCAGTATCTCCTATGCATTTAAATGTCCTGCGTCACGTGACTGTGGGAATCAAATGCATAGGAGAAAGAGGCCCTGTTATGGGGTGCCGGTATCTTGGGAAACAGGGGGGTCTCCATGCACGGCTCTTACAGGCGATGGTACATTCGAAATGTTGATTTTGATAATAGTGTACATGAGAAGGGGGTTTCCTGAGCTGAACCGCATTGGTTTAAGCCTCGGGGACCCCCTACTTCCCAAGTTACAGGCCCTGTTATGGGGATTTAAATCCTGCACTGGGATACAGGCACCCCCTAATGGGGCCTTTATCTCAGAAAGAAGGGGGTCCCCACGACTGAAACCAATGCGGTTCAGCTCAGGAGACCCCCTGCTCATCTACACTATTATCAAAATCCCAAAAACTATTTTTAAAAATCATTACCATAGCGGCTATGCGCTACGGAAATAAAGTAGCTTTAATTAAATTTTTATTAATAGTGTCAGAGGGTCTCCTGAGAAGAACCAAATTGATTACAGCCTCTGGGACCCCCTTCTTCCCGAGTTACTGGCCCCGGTATGGGGTGCCGGTATCTCCTCCAGTATATAAATTTCAACAGAGGACAAGAACGGTGATGAGGATGAGGACGGTGATGAGGCTGGCAGGGGTAAGTGCAAGTTGTATTTACTTTATGCCGCTGGTTGATGTTTTATTTTAAATGGGCAAATGCACTATTATCCATATGTCGATAATAGTAATGTAGCCCTTGTACCCCCCCAAGTGAGATTGGGGTGGGTATGCTCTTCTAGCTACTAATTCAGGTGTTGTGCTGTACCTGTTGGTAAACAGGAGGGCTGAGTGCTCCGCGGTGTTGTGGGAAGAACCAGGACAGGGGTACAGGTTACCTTGATCTTCCTCGGTGCAGCGCCTCCAGACAATATGAATCCTCTATGTTGAGCAGCGGATGGCCCATACTGACAACTCTCCTTTCACAGCAGCAGACAGTAAGCACACTCCTTTGTCTTTTTATGGGTTTTATTGCATGCAGATCAGTACAGAGCTCTTACAGTTCTTTCATCAGCTTCCTCAATGACAGTGCCCTGATTCAGGCTTTAGGCCTAGATCAGGCCTGGTGTACCCCTCCTCCATCTCCTTATGAGGTGGAAGGCTGATGTTAGTCCTCACTCCACAGAGGGAGGAGAGAGAATGAGACAAGGCCCCCTCCATTTGGGAATGCCAATATTTATAAAATGAGGTGGATGGCTGTATCCCTGCCCCTTAACAAGACAGGTTGAATACTGATTGGTTACCACTCACGATAGATGAACCAATCAATACCCTTTCCTCAGGCTGACATTCTATGGTACTTGCTAAGGCCCGCCCTTGGAACTGGTGACACAATCCAAGTCTGCAAAAGCACACAAGGCCTTGAAAGAAGGAATTAACCCTTCCACTGCCTGCACCTAACAGGACTTACACTGGAAGGGTCCAGGCAGAGAAGTAGCGGCCAGAAGCTAGGCTACAGGAATTGTGACCATTACTGTACTGTATGTGTAGGGGGGGGGCGGGGAAGGGGGATCTTTATAGCAGTGTACTGCACTTTTATTTTTTTCGGCACAGGATTGGTACTGCAGGCAGCGGGGACCCCAGACACCCACGGGGACCACCCGGTGACCCCTGCCGGCCTCTGGTATCAATACTGTGCTAGGAAACAAAATAATGCTTTTATGCATGTCTCAATCTCTTTTGCGTCAGCCTTTAGCTGGGGAAAAATGATGGTGAGGTTTTATACCACGATACTTATCACTAACTAACTAACTTATCACTGCTTTGTGAATAGCAGTTACTGGCAAAAAACGGCGGGTTTGCCATTTTTGGCCTATCGGGCAAGTTTTTTTGTCTCTGGCTGTTATGGGGCGATAAAAAGCCATTATAGCGCGATACTGCACTGTTATCACTGCGTTGTGAATAGCAGAGCAAGCAGTAGCATGCTATAAAGGCATTTATCGGCCACTAAACCACTTATCACTGCTTTGTGAATAGGCTCCATTAATGTTTATTATTTTACTGGTATGAACCGTTGCAGTGACAACCTTTGTTGTTTTAATATATTCCTGGCAAATGCCATTTTAATATCCAGGCGAGAATTTTTCAGCAAATAATAACACCAGAATGCGATTATATAATATAACAATGGTGTAGGAATCTCTTTGGGTTTATAAAGCAGTAAAGTATTTGAATGAGAAAAACAAACATTTTAATAACATGTAACAACCATCTTGTGAAGCATGTCACTGCAATGGATCCTGTCTAAATTCCCTATTAATAATACTACTCAATATAAAGTACCTACTACAAATTAGACTATTTTATAATGTACATATCGCCAAAAAGGGGTGTATTGCTAAATAAAGCAGAAAAAGGACTTCACCGTTGTCTTAGAAAGAAATGCTAAAATAAATGTTCCAAAAACTAAATTGAATACAAATTTGGAATCGTTTCTACTGTATATACAGTATAATCCCTTAACTAGCCTATAGTAAAACTAGTGTATAAGTGCATTGTAAAATATTGTTTTTTTTGCTTTCATAATTATCTTACACATTTTAACCCAAATTTTAACATTTATTAAGCTTACATTAAATTAAGAAACAACTGTTTTTTTATGGTACAGTAAAGACATCCGAGTTTCACTGTATGGCAATCTGTATACTGTATGTTGCTTGGATAGACGTAAATGTGCTCCTTCACAGAATATTAGAAGTTCTTGTTTCTTCAAAGAGAAACAAAAAAAAAAAAAAAAGAAATCTTATCTGCCCCAGCTTCTGGAGAAAAAAACAGCAACAAATATGTGAGATAAAATTGTGAAACTGACACACAGTTCAAGGTCTTTAAGCAATTTAGCGGCCTTTATTTCATCACTTTGTTTGGCAGAAATGAACACAGGGAGTGCATACTTAAATAAGGTAAAAGAGGGAAATGATGTGGTTGTGCAGAAGAGAAACTAAGATGTAACTATAGGAATTAACCTAAGGCATATTATGTTGGACACGAAAACAGGAAATCTAAAAAAAGCAGAGCATAATATACAGTATTAAAATAATCAAATGGTTTCCCTGTTGAATTATGATTAGGAACCCCTATATGATCTCCTATAGGAGCTTTATTGTTCCTATATTGCATTACACACAAAAGGACATATGTATCAAGGCAAAACCGGAGCAACTCTGGGATATAGATTTTACCAGATGTATGAAAGAAAATAATCCGGTTAATTAATTGGATTATTTTTGTTGGTACAAACAGGGAAAAACTGATACAAAAACACTGCACCAAATTTATCCTGGGAGACTTTCCTAAATAACTCTTATACAGTAGTATGGTGCAGATCGTCCCCTCATCCATCCTTCCCCCAAGAATTGCACCACTTTGCCCTTATACATATGTAACGGATTTTCTGGCCTGGCCTGACCCACCCAATCTCACATTGGCCCCTGTGGTCTAACCAGTCCCCATTACATGGTAGTGTCTGGTGGTGCACCTGTTGGCAACAGGACTCCTGAGTCTCCCGCATGATGTTGTGTGGGGAATGCCAACCCAGACAGGCAGCTGAGGTTGTGTGCATGAGTCCTACCTATATCCAGTGCAGCGCCTCCACCTCATCAGGATCTCTGTGTCCGCAGGAAGATGTGACTGATGAGGAACTCCTCTGTGGTGCCTCCTCCTGTGCAAGAACTTCACACCCACACAGCAAGGATTTGTTGAACTTGAGCATCTTTATTGTAGTTGCGGTATGGCCTAGCTGCCCCTCGCAGTGATGAACTCAGCCGCACATCTCGGCGTGTGATCCCTTCAAAGGTACACCCTCCCAATGGAGAGGGATCCCCTCTCCCCTCAGGGAGATCACCCCTGTGCCAGGTCCCTGGACACAGTATGGCGTTGATAGCTTGATGCTGATTGATTTAGTATAGGGTCACTAGTTACAGCACTAGCGCCCTCTTTCCCCAGGTCTCAACGCAGACCTGCTCCTTACTCCAACACACTAACTTTGAACAGTGCTGTGCCTTATATCTCTCAGGAGGCGGGCACATCTCTGATGTCACTAATGGTGGACTCAGAGTATGTAACCACTCCCATCCACACATAGGGCACCTCACCAGGGTGTGAGGGCAAACCTCCATGATTACTGCTGGCATCCCTGTAACATACCAGGCCTTACTGCCAGCAGGAGAGGAAACTGCAGTCCATTTTACAGCATGGCTACATTACATTAATTAAAACAAAATATTTTTTCATAGTTTTCATGAAGATGAAAAAAAAAAATCTTATACCATTTACAAAAAAGAGGGGCTAGTCTAACAATAATCAGATTATTATTTTGACCTGGTAATAGGCCTTTGACCCCATCCAATCGGTGTTAATACCATGGTCTTTAGCCATGATAGAGTTGCTGGTTTTACCAGTAGTTATACATACATTATATTTATCTCCCTATTACATTAAGGGGGGAAATCCCTCATTACCCTGCAATAGTGCAGATCAGGGCAATATTGCATAGAAATTCCTATTTACTTTTGTAACAGTGTTTCCCCCACCCGGTGGGAGATTTGTCCATTACTACGGTGTATGGTGCATATACCTGGCTGAGTCGTCCGCCGATGGTAGTGGGGACACAAGATTAGGCTTCTGGGGTTCATACCCCACATATCTCTTTAGCAGGGCAGCGGCACCATCTGTCCCAAAAAGAGTCTATTTTACTAGTCTCAAGTGACTTATAAGCCTTCCCAAACATCACTTTATACAATACGCTTTAAGATACCTGTGCATGAAAAAGAACAACGTGGAGAGACCTGGGAAATATGCTAATTTCAATCATTTGAATATACTTTGTGTAGCCAGGTCCCCCAGACTGATCCTCACCTCCGTTGTGGTGAGAGAGTCAGGGAAGGTTGCAGGGAGCACTCCGGTGCACCGAAGGCTCCGCGGCGGCCCGAGCATCCAGGGTGCCGCCATTTCTGTATTGCGCATGTGCAGTAGTCCTGTAGGCGAAGGCGACACCAGAGAGGTCACGCATGCACAGCATGTGGTTGCACAAGCGCGCGAAGCACTGACCAACCAGAGGAGGTTTAGAGTTGGGGACTACAAGTCCCAGGAGCCTCAGCAGGACCCGGTGACAGCCGTGAGCCAATAGGGCGAGGAGACTGAGCAGGGAAAGGTTAGGAGGTTGCGCAGGGGAGCACGTTGGGCAGAGAAGATCGGGAGGGGGACGAGGAAGGAGCTCAGCGTGTAGAGAGGCAAGTAGCCTCTACACTAGGCCCGTATGCCCCCAAGCCCAGATAGGCCCTGAGTCACAGTCAGTCAGAGTTAATGTAGGGACAGGCCCTAGAATAGGAACCTGTAACATTAGTAAGTGAAGCTGTTAAAGACACAGAGACTGTCACAGTACCATCCCAGAGGTTTGGGACCAGACATCTTCAGGCATATCATCAACCATCCGAGTGGGATCGCCCCGGAAGGTATCACCGGCAGCTCCGCGTTGTCGGATCCTTTGTGAAGTCTGTTGGCGGGCCCGAGCGCCAGAGCGCTCGGCAGGTAACATCCTTTAAGTGCACCAACTATAATATCATTCATACTAGTGGCTGCGCAGTCATACACATACACTCACTTTGGGGGTTTATGGTGTGGGGTATTGGACACGGTGTGGGAACACGGTGAAGGGTCGCATCCTGCGAGACGCGTTAGTTATTGTGTCTCCTTGAAGAGTAACATTGACTGGAATGATATGCTTGGTTATGGTTACCGCTAGTAAAGCTACTGTTTCTTTTATATGCTGTGTGAGTAGTACTGTATTATTGTCCTGTGAGGAACAGCTCCCGCTCTGCTGGGAGACGTCACAGGTGGAGGCGCTGCAATTGGTAAGAGATTATCCCTATATATATATATATATTGCCCCAGGCTCTCCGTGGCAGAGGCTTAGGCCCTGCGAGCCAACAGGTTAGACAGCATTGGTAGTATACTGTATTCAGAAGGAAATAGGGCTAAATTTGCATGTAAAAATTAGCATATTTCCCAGGTATACCACTGTAACTCCCTTCAACATCCCCCCCCCCCGTCCCCCCCATACAGGTGTGCTGACGAGTATTCTAAAACTTGCCTTGGAAAATCTGGGGCTATCACCAACAAGATCCAGGTACATGCTGGGTACATGCTGCAAACATTTCAGTGACATTTTTGCAGAGACTAATGGCCCATTAGATTAACACAGCAGGGGTCCCTGGCAGTCCCATTCAGTTTGAATGGGACTGCCAGGGACCCCCGCTGTTAATCCGATGGGCCATTAGTCTGTTGGCAGAAATGTCACTGAAATATTGCAGCATGTACCCAGGATGTACCTAGGTCTTGTTGGTGATTGCCCCAGATTTGTTTTAGAATACTCGTCGGCACTACAGTAGTCCTTCTCCTCATAAGACATCCTGGCCCAGGGGTATCCTTCCCTCTCTCCTAAGGGAAAAGGTAGAGCAACCAGAGCCCTGGCTACTCTCTGCACTCAGACACACCTCAACCCCTAAGGGGTAATGCAGAACGCCAGCCTCTAGGCCAGGCAGCACAGACAGAACAGAACAGATGCACTAGGGAAGGAAACAGGTTTTATACCTGGGAAGATCATACCCACAATCCCTAGTTGCTGGGCAGGAACTGGTATGGTAACCCCCACCCCTTCCTTTCATGGGATCTCAACTGTCACTAACATGCACCTACATATGGCAACAAAGTGTCTTTCTGGTTAGCCTTCTCACATGCAGGCCCATGTGCAAGAGACTTAACCCTAGCACTGCCAGCACTTATTAGAACGGACAGTACTAGGGAAGGGAAATTCAGTAGCTGGGGGCTACATGGCTACACCACCTTTAGGTATGACTTAACTAATGTCAGGTTACATCCCGGTGTTCACTATAATGGACCTGTTTGGATATGCATTATTAGGGGTAACACATCTTTTTCATATTATTAGCACTAACACAATGCCCCTTGCAGAGGAAATAGCACTTACACTAGCATTGCATTAGAGAATGCCAAAGACACTTTAGCACTTAATGAGGCGTTAACTTAGGTTAATGCCTTGTTAAATCAATAACAGACTGCTGTGGATCCGGGCCTATGTTCCAAATAGTTACCTGGGTTTCAGCATGTCACACTCCATAAATAACATTTAACAATACAGTATAACTGTCTTATTTAAGAAAATATTTTTGGTTTATTTGGAAATTAAAAGTGCAGAACCAATGGCACCGGCATTAATCTAGGTGACAGTTTTTACAAAAAACAAACACCTACTGTATAGTTTTTTCTTTAAGTTTGGCAGCTATGGTTAAATGAGAAATATGAGGTAAATTCCTCTAGTTACTTCCTTTTTTATGATATCACTGTGCTGCACAGGCGTTTGCACAGGATAAGCCCCTCTATCCTCCCTCATATGTCAGGGAAATAGTGGAATGGAGGCTTAAAGCTGCAGTTCAAGCAACCTACATGTGTTTGTTTTTTAAATAAATCAGTTCTGTACTATGAGAAAATTAAAAATATATATTTTTAAAGACATTTTTAATGTATTCTATTGTAACAGCAACCATTTACAAAGTCACATCCCCTTCCTCTTCTGAGACAAGCTCTGACACACCCCTTTTGCCCTCTCTCTAGCAGTGCACCAATTGTATCTAGTGCCTGCCTGGTCACGTGATCTTCCACACAGAACTTTGCATTTTGGGTACTCTTTTGCAGCACTAACAGTGATTTAAAGAACCCCAGAGCCGAATCATTGCCCCTCGATCACAGGAGAATGGATCAATCGGCAACTTAGCCAAATCACTTATCAGTGTGCAGATTGTATTGATACAGATATTGAATGGAAAAATGTAAACTGCACCTTGAACTGCAGCTTTTGACACCTGGGCTATACAAGTGCCCAGATGAAAAAAATATATATTCTTTTTTTCTAAACACCCAAATGTTAGGTATGATTACAGTTGTTTAGGAAGACAATGACAATATTAAGTTGTTTTCAAAATAATTTCTCATTTTTTTCAACTAACATGAATTTCAACACCAGCGTTGTCTGCTTCAGAAAGAGCACACACTGATAGGCATTAGCAGCCAATGCCATGTCAATTGTAATCATCATCAAGAATGCCAGAAAATATTATTAGCAGCAGCAGCTGCACATGGTATTAAATAACATAAAGCTGTTGAGATGTAGGAGAAGAAGAAGGAGGGGTATTATGTTGATGATGGTAATGATGATGATAAATATATTAGTTGTGGTGGCAGATGTAGCAGTGATAGCAAACGTAGGAGGAAGAGCAGGAGAGCGTTTGAAATGTCGTTTAGGCCAGCAGCCAAAGTCCAGGAGGACCTTCTACATCTCTAAATCAGGCCAGGTGGTCTTCATCTACTAAAGATCAAGAGTATAGAGATTAGGCCCAAACAAGCCAGCACTCACACAGCACTGTGTACATCTGCGTTGCCACAAAGGCGGGCAGCCTGCTGGGGCTCCCCAAGAGCTGCTCCCCTCTACACAGGACCAGCGTGCTAAGGGTTAACATTTGCTTGTACTTTGTGGAACGTCAACCCAACCTACTGGAATAACCTCTGGAATGGTTAATACAATTTATGAAACCCCCAGTGTATCTTTACCCAAATCATTTTCCACATTAATGTTCAAAATAACAGCTTCTGGAAGACTGGCTGTAGGAACCGCCTAGATATGGTCAGCAATTTTGAAAGGGAGAAACTTAGATAAGCTCAAGACAGTCAGGAGAGACATTATAACCAAAATGCTCGCATGAGAGTGTTTCAACCTGGGGACCAGTTGATGTTACTCATACCTAGTTGCGAGAGCAACTGGCAGGGCCAATTTGAAGTACTCCGCTGCACAGGTGACGTGGATTACGAGATCTCTCAACCAGGGTCTGGGAAGGGTAAACAAATTTACATGTAAACTTACTGAAACCCTGGAAGGTGCAGAGTTCTCTGGTCATCAAATCCCTATTGGAAGCCAGTTAATTTCTGAACACAAAGTCGAATTGTAAGAGATATTTAACTAATTCAGGTATGTTTTCTCTTATCTCTCAAGGCAGAAAAAAAGTAGTTTTGCACGTGATAGTGACGGAACCTGGTGTAAAGGTACGCTCTCATCCTTACAGGTTGCCTGAAAGCTTCATCTATGTATCAGAGATAGGACTAGGGGCAGTTCTATTACAACAGTTTGAGGGGGTTCAAAACCTGATCCTTTTCTGGAGTAGGAAATTGTTATCGAGGGAAAAAATACTCTGTGATTGAAAAGGAATGCCTGGCAGTGAAGTGGGAAATTGAGGCCTTGAGGCATTACCTGGCGGAGTTCATTATACCCTGGTGACAGATCACGCTCCACTAAAATGGTTACATTCTATGAAGGACTCCGATGCTAGACTGACCAGATGGTACATGGTCCTCAAGCCCTTCTTATTTGAGATTCAGCACAGGCCCGGGAAGTTAAACACAAAGGTTGATTTCCTCTCTCGAATAGCCACACACATACAGGGGAGAAATGTGAGAGTGTGAATGCACTATCCCAACATAATGCCTGGGAGATCTATGTATAGGTCTGGAGTACAGCAGTTACCTGGTTAATACCAGCTTGAGAAAAGGCTGGGTTTATTAACCAGGACCCGGCTGCCTCGTTAAGGGGCTTTAAGAACCCAGAGCTCCCACTTGTTCCTGTCTGAACCAGATAAACACATGCTGAAACTCTGGAGGGAGACGAGCTGCAGCAAGGCCTGTAACAGTGGCACATGTACCTTGTTCTTTGTGGTTTTGTTGGACTTGAACCGCCCTTTCTGGGAAAACGGGCAAAACCCTGTTATTGATTACAGATTCAGCGGTCATAATTTTATGAAATCACACGGTTTATACCTCGGAATACCCATGTGATGGCGCGGGATTACTTCCAACCGTACCGCCTTAAGACGCGAGTGCAGGCGAGTGTATAAAATTGCATTTTAGTGTTCTGGCTTGTAAACACCTGAAATTGACAAAGTAGCACAGTATTCATTCATTCATTTATTCATTCATATAATTGCATATAATTTCATTGCATATAATTGCACACAATCCATAAAATTCAAACAAAGCCACCGCGATAAACGGGTGTACCTGGGGCGATTGGCCGCGTTCATGCCACGTGGAGTACAGCAGCACACACGAAAACGGCGCCGTGGTGCCTTAAATTAACGGCCGCTGCATCTTTATGTAACTGTACTTTTATACACTGTTTTTGTTACTTTACCCATATGCTGAGTGAAGCTCTTTTTGTATTCCATGTTTTTGTGGCTGAATAAACAAGCCTATTCATATAACCTACTTGCAACAGGGTGTGTTCCATACGGTAACTACCGATATGCATTACCACACAGCGATCCTGCGTTAATTGCCAGTGATAGGGTTTAATCTGCTGAGTTTGTATTTAATAATTACAAATGAATTTAGAAGAAAAAAATGCAATATAATCCAACTAAATTATTCTTTTGATCCATTGTACTATGTTTATGTTTAGACTTCTCTTTTATAAGAAAATGTTGTACACAAGATGTTCTTAACAGAAGACTTTTTTTAGCAGTTTAGTATTTAGTGCCACCTGCTGGTCATTGGAAAGGTATTCCAAATTTGCAATTTTCATACAATTATTCACGAAGTTCACAATACAGTATGATTGGGGATGACCACCTGTAAGTAACACGTCGGTGAATCCCTGCGTTAACGAAACGGAGCTCTGTAGATATGCGTTTATACAGGGCATACCTATTTGCATATCATTAGCACTAATGTCTGTTATCTAACACAAAGACCTGTTACAGCTCAAAACAGTACTTAAAACTGCATACGTGAGCTTTTAAGATACCCATCAGCACTTAAGGAGATGTTATCTTAAGTTAACACCTTGTTACGTCAATAAAGGAGCTTTGTGGATCTGGGCGTAAGTCTGGCTATATCCGAACTTAGTGAGGGGTTTTGTGTATGGTTCTGTTCCCATGACGTCTGAGTAACAGCATTGTATTCTAAAGCAATCTTCAAGTTCTCTGCAGAATTTGAATTGTAAAACTTCTATGTGGGGCAGAGTGATAGTCCATTAGATATCACTGTGTTTTCGGCTGGGGAAAGGTGGTATTTAGAGATGTACAAATATACATCAATTCACTTTTCCTATAGTTTGCTCAAATTTTCGAGAAAAGTAAAAACATTGTCAAAAGGTTCAATAAAACTTTTTAAACGAAGAGGTTCTGTCAAAATAGTCAAAGCTGAAGGGAAAATCAACATTTTTGGTCGATTTTTGTCATCTATGACTGAACCTCGATTTCCACCAGATACAAAATCTACCCTGTAATGTGGGTTTTGCAAAAAAGGAAAGAAAAGTGAGAAAGACAGAGAGTCGTACATGGTAAAGTAACCTCTGACTTATAGATGTAGTGCCTGTTATTCTCCATGTGGTTGCATACTTTTGTGTGCAAATCATGCAATTTGTTAACTGGTGGCTCAATTTGTTTGTATAGAGCAATTTTGGCTGACAAGTTAAAACTTGCATTAGTAAAATGATACAATATAAAGTGCACGTTTAAAATAACGGGTGCAACATCTGTATATACCTCCCAAAACCTATATACATGGAGAGATACCGGTAAACACACCAGAAAACCTGGGAAATATGTTCATTACTTCCACTAAAGTGTGTTGTGATCAAGTGCTCAGAAAGAGCATAAAAATAACGCATATGATTAAGATTCCTTACAATGGGAGCCCCCTGGGGTACTACTAAGTTGAATATATCTTGATGAATATCTCATTTCAAAAATTTTATTTAAATACTCCTACAGGTGTCCTGTTGTGGAAAGCAACAGTCCCTGCTCCTATATGGAGTAACCAGGATAATTAGCATTTCTTTTGTTATCAAATTATAAACAGTAGGGGCTACCCGCCTCCTCACCAATCCAGTGCTTCTTTGGTAAGTCTAGTGGGTTCCAATATCCCACGTCCATGTTGTCCGAAGTTGGTGTTCACATCCGGATATTTTTCTCTTGAGAATGGCAACCGAATCTAGAGATAATCTGAAGCTTGAAAAAAATAAAATACAATTGCAGCATAACTGGTTCCTCTTAGCCAAGAGAACCTTTCGCCCGGTTGCAGCCGGGCGATCGGGGGGAAGACTCAGAAAACTATGAATTTGCGCCGCTACCGCTCAGTGTCTGCAGTGTATGCATGTGTGTATGTGTGTATGTAAAGTATGTACAGGTATGTATGTGTGTATGTATGTGTGCATATAGTTGCACAATATTAATAAATAATTTCTTCTCACAGCATGTCTTTTTTTTAATACACACACACACATATATACATAGACACACACACACACAGGATCCCCAGTGACACTCACACACAGTGACATTCACACACACACACACACACACACCGTGACACACATACACACACAGTGACACACATACACACACACACAGTGACACACACACTGACACACACACACTGACTCACACACACAGTATCTTCCAAGCTGTCATTCACAGCAGCATGGACCGTACACACGAAAAGTGTGCGTCACGTGTACGAGGGACTCAGGTCCCAAATTTGTAATCGGAAGGCTAAAGCTACTGCCAGTTATAAAGATGCAGCGGCCTTTATTCGAACACTTCACACGGTGTGTACCTCGGAATACCCATGTGATGGCGCGCAATTTCTTCTTACCGTACCGTCTTAAGACGCGTGTTGACTCCGGTTTTTATCGGGTTCAGAAAATTGCATTTTAGCGCTGTCTGCAATACCGTCGAGAAACTCAAGTGGGCAATCGCGAGTTGTTGTCTTAAAAATCTAATAGCAATTCAACCTATTATTTATTGCCGTACAGTTCTGCAAGTGTGTGTGTGTGTGTGTGATTGTAATTTGAAAATTTACGTTACGAGTTCATACTGTATGGTGTACATGGGAAAGAAGTCCTTTCTGAGGCTCCTTAGTCATACTGTAGTGCCCACGGTTATTCTAACACAAACCTGTGGCAATCGGCAAAAAGACCCAGGTACACCCAGGTACATGCTGGATGCATGCCTTAAACTTGCCTTAAACTAGACCCAGCATTTCTGCATTGATTAATGGCCCATCAGATTAACTGATCAAACTGAATGGGACTGCCAGGGACCCCTGCTGTGTTAATCCTATGGGTCATTAGTCAATGCAGAAATGCCTTAAACTAGCCAGGTTACACTCAGCACATACCCAGAATGTAACCAGGCTAGTTTAAGGCAAGCTTTAGAATACTCGTGGTCTCGTCTGTACACAGATTAAAAATAACTGTCCAAAGCGGATGAATTGGCAAAAGGAAAAAAGAGTTTCTGGAACAACATACTCGCCGTACAATGATGCAATAAATATATAGATCATATAGCTAGCGTGTTGCCCGTTCTTTAACAGCAAAATGGGCAGGCCACTGAAATGTAGTAAGGTACTGTACTTTAATAAGATAAGTACAGGTACAGTAAGTATGATACAGTTAAGTTTGGCACTATATATATATATATATATATATATATATATATATATATATATATATATATATATATATATATATATATACATGTAGAGGTATCAGTACCGTGTTAGGCGAGCTTCAATAATCAAAAAATAAATAGATGATACCGTTCTGTGGCTAACGAAATGCTTTTATTTGTGCGAGCTTTCGAGATACACTGATCTCTACTTCCGGCGATGTTACAATGAATGAATGAAGCAAAAGCTATACTATAAACAGTGTCTATTGGAATGTTATCTGTGCTGTTCCTTCCCCCGGTGTGGATGTGTTTTATGGCTGGAGGTGTCAAAAGGTTCCTGAAACCAAGTGATGAAAGAGTGTGTATGTGTAACAGTGTGAATAAAAATGAATGGAGAGCCCGAAGTATATACAGTGCTTTACAAAAGGTGTGTGTGGAGTGGGAGTGGATATAAATGGATTGGGTGGGTGTGGAAATGTGAGGGTTAGTAGCACAACTAAAAGTGAGTGTGGGTACTATGTGGTCCCTATTGGTGTATAGGGATGGAAAAACAAGGAGTATAAGTGTGTGTGAAAGACAGCTGTGTATGCATACATATAGCACAGTATGTACAGACATGGCCTATAGCACTCATGGGAAGAGAGTTCACTTGTGTCAGTAATGACTCATAAAATTTCGATCTCTGTTTAGGCCACTGCTAAGTGTCCCGAACAGTTGCATAAATTTGTATTCATGCAACCATCTCTCTTTCGGTGTTTTAAGATTACCTTTGAGTATGGCAACCCTCAGATCGTTCATCTTATGCCCAGAGTCAGAGAAATGTTCGTCAACAGGACTGTCTCTTGTTCCGCGTGTGATGCTGTGGCGGTGCAGGTTCATTCTCTTGTTTAGCCCCTGCCCTGTCTCACCTATGTAGTAGCAGCCCCCTGGGCATTTCATGCACATGATGAGGTACACGACATTGCTGGAGGAACAGATGAACCTTCCTCTGATTTTGTATTCCCGATTCCTGTGTGGTATTTGTATTGTGTCCGCTGTGTGGAGCATTGCGCAGGTTTTGCATCTTGGGTCCTGGCATGGTTTTGTCCCGCATTCAGTTGTACTGCTGAATACTTTACTCCTCACCATAATATTCTTGAGATTATGGGGTTGTCTGTATGATAATAAGGGTGCTTCAGTGAAGACCTGTTGCAGTCTTGTATCTTCCTGGAGGATGGGTTGTAGTTTCCTGGCGATCTTGCGTAGGGCTCTAGGTGTGGGTTATATGTGACCACCAAAGGTACCCTGTCGCTTGTCTCCTTCTGTTTGTATTCAAGGAGATCACTTCTTGGTATTCTGGTGGCTTTGTGAATTTGCTGGTCTACAATTCTGTGGTTATATCCACGGTTTATAAAGTCTGATCTCAAGGCTTTAATCCGCTGGTCTCTGTCTGCTGTGTTGGAGCATATCCGGTTGTATCGTATGGCTTGACTGTAGATGGTTGCATGTTTGGTGTGTGTCGGGTGGAAGCTGTTCTCCCTCAAATAGCTGGCTCTGTCTGTAGGTTTGCGGTATACAGAAGTCTGTAGTTGGTTGTTTTTTATAGTAATGGTGGTGTCTAGGAAATGTACTTCATCCGGGGAATGGGTGAGTTTGAGGTTGATGGTCGGGTGGAACGTATTGAAGTTGTCATAGAACTGTAGGAGGTCCTGTTCGCCAGAGGTCCAAATCCGGAGGATGTCATCGATGTAGCGAAGGTATGTAAGGGGTTTCAAGTGACAGGTGGAAAGAAAGTCACTTTCCAGTTTTGCGCAGAACAGATTGGCATACTGTGGCGCCATCCGAGTACCCATAGCGGTCCCGGTTGTCTGGAGGTATGTGTCATTTCCATAACCCAAAACCTGGCACATTCTACATGCTCCCTAAAATTCACAAAGAGGGTAACCCTGGGCGCCCTATTATCTCTGGATCTGGCACACTTACCAAGAATATTTCTGGCTGGGTGCAGGGCATTCTAAAACCACTTGTCAGGAACACACCCAGCTACATCCAGGATACCACGACCTGCTAAACAAACTGAATGCCATTGGCCCCCTCCCAACAGGAACACTACTAGCAACTATGGATGTAGAGTCACTTTATACAAACATCCCCCACGAGGATGGGATTTCAGCCTGCAGATACTTTCTGGGACCACAGGAGCCACTCACAGAGACAGTGACTAAATGCATTGAATTTATTCTGACCCATAACTACTTCACATTTGGAAATGACACATACCTCCAGACAACCGGGACCACTATGGGTACTCGGATGGCGCCACAGTATGCCAATCTGTTCTGCGCAAAACTGGAAAGTGACTTTCTTTCCACCTGTCACTTGAAAACCCTTACATACCTTCGCTACATCGAAGACATCCTCCTGATTTGGACCTCTGGCGAACAGGACCTCCTACAGTTCTATGACAACTTCAATACGTTCCACCCGACCATCAACCTCAAACTCACCCATTCCCCGGATGAAGTACATTTCCTAGACACCACCATTACTATAAAGAACAACCAACTACAGACTTCTGTATACCGCAAACCTACAGACAGAGCCAGCTATTTGAGGGACAACAGCTTCCACCCGACACACACCAAACATGCAAAAATCTACAGTCAAGCCATACGATACAACCGGATATGCTCCGACACAGCAGACAGAGACCAGCGGATTAAAGCCTTGAGATCAGACTTTATAAACCGAGGATATAACCACAGAATTCTAGACCAGCAAATTCACAAAGCCACCAGAATACCAAGAAGTGATCTCCTTGAATACAAACAGAAGGAGACAAGCGACAGGGTACCTTTGGTGGTCACATATAACCCCCACCTACAGTAGGAGCCCTACGCAAGATCGCCAGGAAACTACAACCCACCCTCCAGGAAGATACAAGACTGCAACAGGTCTTCCCTGAAGCACCCTTATTATCATACAGACAACCCCATAATCTCAAGAATATTATGGTGAGGAGTAAAGTATTCAGTAGTACAACTGAATGCGGGACAAAACCATGCCAGGACCCAAGATGCAAAACCTGCGCAATGCTCCACACAGCGGACACAATACAAATACCACACAGGAATCTGGAATACAAAATCAGAGGAAGGTTCACCTGTTCCTCCAGCAATGTCGTGTACCTCATCATGTGCATGAAATGCCCAGGGGGCTGCTACTAGATAGGTGAGACAGGGCAGGAGCTAAACAAGAGAATGAACCTGCACCGCCACAGCATCACACGCGGAACAAGAGACAGTCCTGTTGGCGAACATTTCTCTGACTCTGGGCATAAGATGAACGATCTGAGGGTTGCCATACTCAAAGGTAATCTTAAAACACCTAAACAAAAGACACCCTATGGGCAGCACTCGTTGTAAGCAGATATGAATTAGTGATAAATTTAAAATTAAAATGCTTTAATCGTATAATTTAAAATAGATGTCAAAATTGTTGAAAAAATGGTCAACTGACTGTGGTGACAAAATACAAAGAAAACAGACAAAAATATATAAAATACTATAACTGAGATCTAGGGGGGGAGGTGGAGAGCCCACCTAGCTGCTAATTAGCAGAAATCAACAATCAAGGACTATAATAGTCAACCCCCTAGTTCAGCAATAACAAGGTTAAAAGGCCTGTAAAGTGGATACAGGTGACGGAGAACTACCCATGCCAAGGTATATACCTATGTGCTATGCACAATAGATTGAGAGCTCACTAATTGCTATTTGATAGTCCACAATGAAGATGGTGAGGAATACCCTAAATAAAGGGTTAAAGCAAGCCTAACTAAAGGAGGGTTAATATGGTAGGCTAAGTGTTATATTATAGTGTGCACAAGAGCTCACAAAGTGTGGTACTTAGCTCTGGGGCACGGTTCTAGTCCGTATCCAGTTATAGCCCCCTAACATAAATGTGCCACTTAAACATGCTTAATAATACCTCATAGTATACACATAGGTCAGTCAGTGACTATCAATAGCTAAATGTACAAGAGCTTACAAAAAATGTTTTTTACAGCTCTGGGGCACGGATCTAGTCCGTATCCAGTTATGGCCCCCTAATTCAAATGTATCACAGTAACAGATATGTAAACAGACTGTAATGACGTTGTGAGCAAACACATAAATGAGCCGAGGGGAGAGGAAATGCACGCAATGAAAAAAGTAGTCAGCAGCAATTGCATTTACACGTGCTGGGTGAGGTAATTGGATATATACCGCATCCCTGTGTTCAGCCCTCGTCAGGGTTAATATCACGGAGTAACGCTGACATAAGCAATTGTACCTGTGGTTCCTGTTCAAAGTCCTACTGCCGTAAGATACCACATAAAGTACCTGGTGTCTGTGATATATAGACCCAGACTCCCTTAACACGCGTCTCGGCTCTGTACAGAGCCTCTCACCCTCTGCTCGGCATGGGGACGTCAATGCGTGATGACGTCAGTCCTGTAGCCGCCTCCCACCTGACGTACGTTTCGCTGGGGCGCTTTATCAAAGGTGGTGAAGTGAGGAACTACATGCATAGTATATATAGTGTATTAAGTACCAGCTAATGCAGGGCAGCTGAGTCTAACCAATTGCTTCTATTGCAGGAGGACGGTAGCTATCGCGGTGCTGAGGAATTGATCAAAGAAGAGACATTTGAGATAATAAAGTGTAGACTGAGAGAACAAACTAAGTGTGGTATTCATTTGTTCAAGAGCTGAATGTAAATTGTGATGTACTTAGAGACACAGGATTTTAATACGTATTGCTATTTCATGCCAAAACCCATTTCAAATGGATATATTAAGTCAATGTTGTTCAGGAAGATAATGCTGACAATCTATATGAAGGGAGAGAATAGGAAGCCTTCGTTTATCCCTCTGGGTGCCAAAGTACCCAGTACATAGATCCATTTGGATTCTTTTTGTAAGATTAGGCGGTTCCAATCACCCCCTCTAGGACTGGGGGGGACGCTCTCAATCCCTGTGAAGTGAAGGTTGGTAATGTCACCGCCATGTGCCTGATGAATATGATTGGCGAGGGGGGTGTCTAAATGGTTCCGTATAGCCCCCAGATGTTCCAAAATACGCTGGCGGAATTCACGAATAGTCTTGCCAACATATTTTTTGGTACATTGACAGGTGACTTGATAAATGACTCCCTTTGTCCGGCAGTTAATGAACTGCCTGACTTTATAACTTTTAGTATTGTTCCAATTGAAGAAATTTTTAGAGAGGGACAGATGTGTACAAGCCTTGCATCCTTGGCATTTAAAATTCCCCACAGATCTATTACTTAGCCATGTTGATGTTGTTAATGGTCTCAAATGGCTATGGACCAACTGTCTTTGAGATTAGGTGCCCGCCTGCTGACCAAAGTTGGTGTAATTCGTAGGACATCATTAAGATCTGGGTCGTTTAAAAGGATTGGCCAGTGTTTCTTTAATATGGCATTAATCTCTGACCATTGATTGTTGAACGTACCCACAAATCTTATGAGTTTGGAGTCAGCGACTGGAGAGCAATGTGTACTCAATAAAGAGGTTCTATCTGTAAATTTCGCTCTCCGATAAGCTTGTTTAATACATCGTTGGCTGTACCCCCTTTCTCTGAATCGTTCACTCATGTTTTTAGCTTCATGTTCAAAAGCTGTGATAGTGGAGCAGTTCCTGCGAATCCGTAGGAACTGCCCAACAGGGATACCTTCCTTGAGTCGCCTTGGATGGTGACTTTCATAACGCAAAAGGCTGTTGGTGGCTGTCTTTTTTCTGTGGATAGTAGTTTCCACTTTGTCACCAGTACCTCTGGAAATTTTTAAGTCAAGGAACGTGACTTCCTGTGTATCAATTTCATACGTTAAATGGAGGTTGAACTCATTGGTGTTAAGTATATTGATGAATTCAATAAATGACGCCCTGGTCCCCTGCCACAGGACCAGGACATCATCGATGAAGCGAACCCACAGCAGGATTTGGATCGTGTATGCTTCATTGGCTTCATGAAAAACCACCTCCGCCTCCCACCAACCGAGATATAGGTTCGCATAGGTGGGGGCGCAGGTGGTCCCCATCGCCGTACCTCTGAGTTGATGGTAAATGACACCATTGAATGTGAAGTAATTATGTGTCAATATGAATCTCAGTAGGTCGAGTACAAGTTGATTATGTGTCACAAATTCACAGCTTCGACTTTTTAGGAAGTAGGATACTGCGTCTATACCCACTTGGTGTATAATAGAGGTATATAACGATTCGACATCAAGACTAATCAGTAGTGTGTCTTTGTCGAGGACTATGTCATTTAGTCGATTGAGTGCGTCCTTGGTGTCTCTAAGGAACGATGGTAGGCTGTCAACAAATGGTCGTAGAATTTGGTCAACGTATTTACTACTTTGTTCCGTGAGGTTAGATATACCGGACACAATGGGTCTCCCAGGAGGGGGTAAGGTTCCCTTGTGGATTTTTGGTAGGCAATAGAAGGTGGATAGGACTGGTGCGGGGGTTAGGAGTTGTTCATACTCTTTTTTTGATATGACCTTAGATTCTAGAGCTATCGTTAGGATGGTTTTAAGTTCTTTCTTAAAAGTTTCTGTGGGGCTCAATTTGAGTCTCTTGTAACAAGTGGAGTCTGAGAGGAGGCGTGTGCATTCTGTAACGTAATCGACAGTATTCATAATCACTGTGTTACCCCCTTTATCCGAGGGTTTCACAGTGATTGTAATATCATTTTGTAAGTCTTTAAGACCTTGTCGTTCAGATACAGAGAGATTATCAGATTTATTATGCGGTTGCAAATCTTCTAGATCACTTATTACAAGTTTCATAAATACCTCCTCATTTGGACTGGTCACTAATGGAGGGGTAAATTTTGACCTAGGTTTAAGATCAGAGAACGGGCCTTCTCCTTCAGTTCTATTAGATTCTTCCAGGAGTGCTGTAAGGTCCCGCATATTGTCAATATGTAGCTGATCGAAATAGAGTAGGCCATCATTCTTAAGTTGAAATGTTTCGCGTCGTTTAAAGAATTTGTGTAGGAGGAGTTTCCTCCCAAACAGGTTGGTATCTTTAACCCAATCAAAGATCTTAAAATTCTCAGACGGAGAGAATGACAGGCCTTTATTTAGTGCTATAATTTGATCTGATGTCAGGATTTTGTCAGACAGATTGATTACTTGGTTGATGTGCAGTGTGTTAGTAGTAATGGAATTTACCTCTGTCTCCTGTATCGTCTTCTCTGTCTGCCCCTGTAGCCCCACACACTTCTGTCTCTTAGACCATCCTTTCTGCCCTCTCCTTGTTTTCCCTTTTCGAAAAACAGGGGATAGCTTGGGCCCTGCTCCAAAAAATGCATCCTATCTGAATCTGGTCTGTTAGCTGGTCTATCACTATTTTCTGCCTCATCATTTGAGGTATCCCAGTCAGTTGATGAATCATTGTGATTAGGTCTAGATCTTTTTTCTGCAAAATGGTGTCTGTATATTTTGCCCCCCTCATAATCTTTTGTGTCCCTTTGGAATTTTTTAACTTTACGTTCTTTCAGCTCTTTTATAAATTTGTCAATATTTGTCTGTAGTTTGTTTTCTGATTCAATGAAATCAGTCTTATCTCTCCATTGGTCAATATTATCCAAATGTGTCCTTATATCTGCTTTTACGGTGATCAGTTTCTCATTCTGATATTCAATTAATAATTTCATAAGTGAAACTGAGCATTTACCCAGAATGTTGTCCCAGCTCTTGGTGAACCCCTCATCCTGGAACATATGAGAGGGAGCGATGTTAGCTCTCAAACCGCGTGGTATCCGTTCTGTTCTTAAATAATTCTCGAGACTGGTGACCTCCCACCACAGTCTCGCGCATTGTTTAAATAGTAGTTCTAATTTTGTAAAGAATGAAATAAGGTCATCACCAGGAGCTGGGACATCAATATTATCACCTGAAAACAGATTTGTGGCTTCTTGCTGCCAGACTGCAAAGTCAAGTTGAGTAGATAAAAAACCAGACATGGTATCAGTACAAAGGGACACAAAAGATTATGAGGGGGGCAAAATATACAGACACCATTTTGCAGAAAAAAGATCTAGACCTAATCACAATGATTCATCAACTGACTGGGATACCTCAAATGATGAGGCAGAAAATAGTGATAGACCAGCTAACAGACCAGATTCAGATAGGATGCATTTTTTGGAGCAGGGCCCAAGCTATCCCCTGTTTTTCGAAAAGGGAAAACAAGGAGAGGGCAGAAAGGATGGTCTAAGAGACAGAAGTGTGTGGGGCTACAGGGGCAGACAGAGAAGACGATACAGGAGACAGAGGTAAATTCCATTACTACTAACACACTGCACATCAACCAAGTAATCAATCTGTCTGACAAAATCCTGACATCAGATCAAATTATAGCACTAAATAAAGGCCTGTCATTCTCTCCGTCTGAGAATTTTAAGATCTTTGATTGGGTTAAAGATACCAACCTGTTTGGGAGGAAACTCCTCCTACACAAATTCTTTAAACGACGCGAAACATTTCAACTTAAGAATGATGGCCTACTCTATTTCGATCAGCTACATATTGACAATATGCGGGACCTTACAGCACTCCTGGAAGAATCTAATAGAACTGAAGGAGAAGGCCCGTTCTCTGATCTTAAACCTAGGTCAAAATTTACCCCTCCATTAGTGACCAGTCCAAATGTGGAGGTATTTATGAAACTTGTAATAAGTGATCTAGAAGATTTGCAACCGCATAATAAATCTGATAATCTCTCTGTATCTGAACGACAAGGTCTTAAAGACTTACAAAATGATATTACAATCACTGTGAAACCCTCGGATAAAGGGGGTAACACAGTGATTATGAATACTGTCGATTACGTTACAGAATGCACACGCCTCCTCTCAGACTCCACTTGTTACAAGAGACTCAAATTGAGCCCCACAGAAACTTTTAAGAAAGAACTTAAAACCATCCTAACGATAGCTCTAGAATCTAAGGTCATATCAAAAAAAGAGTATGAACAACTCCTAACCCCCGCACCAGTCCTATCCACCTTCTATTGCCTACCAAAAATCCACAAGGGAACCTTACCCCCTCCTGGGAGACCCATTGTGTCCGGTATATCTAACCTCACGGAACAAAGTAGTAAATACGTTGACCAAATTCTACGACCATTTGTTGACAGCCTACCATCGTTCCTTAGAGACACCAAGGACGCACTCAATCGACTAAATGACATAGTCCTCGACAAAGACACACTACTGATTAGTCTTGATGTCGAATCGTTATATACCTCTATTATACACCAAGTGGGTATAGACGCAGTATCCTACTTCCTAAAAAGTCGAAGCTGTGAATTTGTGACACATAATCAACTTGTACTCGACCTACTGAGATTCATATTGACACATAATTACTTCACATTCAATGGTGTCATTTACCATCAACTCAGAGGTACGGCGATGGGGACCACCTGCGCCCCCACCTATGCGAACCTATATCTCGGTTGGTGGGAGGCGGAGGTGGTTTTTCATGAAGCCAATGAAGCATACACGATCCAAATCCTGCTGTGGGTTCGCTTCATCGATGATGTCCTGGTCCTGTGGCAGGGGACCAGGGCGTCATTTATTGAATTCATCAATATACTTAACACCAATGAGTTCAACCTCCATTTAACGTATGAAATTGATACACAGGAAGTCACGTTCCTTGACTTAAAAATTTCCAGAGGTACTGGTGACAAAGTGGAAACTACTATCCACAGAAAAAAGACAGCCACCAACAGCCTTTTGCGTTATGAAAGTCACCATCCAAGGCGACTCAAGGAAGGTATCCCTGTTGGGCAGTTCCTACGGATTCGCAGGAACTGCTCCACTATCACAGCTTTTGAACATGAAGCTAAAAACATGAGTGAACGATTCAGAGAAAGGGGGTGCAGCCAACGATGTATTAAACAAGCTTATCGGAGAGCGAAATTTACAGATAGAACCTCTTTATTGAGTACACATTGCTCTCCAGTCGCTGACTCCAAACTCATAAGATTTGTGGGTACGTTCAACAATCAATGGTCAGAGATTAATGCCATATTAAAGAAACACTGGCCAATCCTTTTAAACGACCCAGATCTTAATGATGTCCTACGAATTACACCAACTTTGGTCAGCAGGCGGGCACCTAATCTCAAAGACCAGTTGGTCCATAGCCATTTGAGACCATTAACAACATCAACATGGCTAAGTAATAGATCTGTGGGGAATTTTAAATGCCAAGGATGCAAGGCTTCCCTCTCTAAAAATTTCTTCAATTGGAACAATACTAAAAGTTATAAAGTCAGGCAGTTCATTAACTGCCGGACAAAGGGAGTCATTTATCAAGTCACCTGTCAATGTACCAAAAAATATGTTGGCAAGACTATTCGTGAATTCCGCCAGCGTATTTTGGAACATCTGGGGGCTATACGGAACCATTTAGACACCCCCCTCGCCAATCATATTCATCAGGCACATGGCGGTGACATTACCAACCTTCACTTCACAGGGATTGAGAGCGTCCCCCCCAGTCCTAGAGGGGGTGATTGGAACCGCCTAATCTTACAAAAAGAATCCAAATGGATCTATGTACTGGGTACTTTGGCACCCAGAGGGATAAACGAAGGCTTCCTATTCTCTCCCTTCATATAGATTGTCAGCATTATCTTCCTGAACAACATTGACTTAATATATCCATTTGAAATGGGTTTTGGCATGAAATAGCAATACGTATTAAAATCCTGTGTCTCTAAGTACATCACAATTTACATTCAGCTCTTGAACAAATGAATACCACACTTAGTTTGTTCTCTCAGTCAACACTTTATTATCTCAAATGTCTCTTCTTTGATCAATTCCTCAGCACCGCGATAGCTACCGTCCTCCTGCAATAGAAGCAATTGGTTAGACTCAGCTGCCCTGCATTAGCTGGTACTTAATACACTATATATACTATGCATGTAGTTCCTCACTTCACCACCTTTGATAAAGCGCCCCAGCGAAACGTACGTCAGGTGGGAGGCGGCTACAGGACTGACGTCATCACGCATTGACGTCCCCATGCCGAGCAGAGGGTGAGAGGCTCTGTACAGAGCCGAGACGCGTGTTAAGGGAGTCTGGGTCTATATATCACAGACACCAGGTACTTTATGTGGTATCTTACGGCAGTAGGACTTTGAACAGGAACCACAGGTACAATTGCTTATGTCAGCGTTACTCCGTGATATTAACCCTGACGAGGGCTGAACACAGGGATGCGGTATATATCCAATTACCTCACCCAGCACGTGTAAATGCAATTGCTGCTGACTACTTTTTTCATTGCGTGCATTTCCTCTCCCCTCGGCTCATTTATGTGTTTGCTCACAACGTCATTACAGTCTGTTTACATATCTGTTACTGTGATACATTTGAATTAGGGGGCCATAACTGGATACGGACTAGATCCGTGCCCCAGAGCTGTAAAAAACATTTTTTGTAAGCTCTTGTACATTTAGCTATTGATAGTCACTGACTGACCTATGTGTATACTATGAGGTATTATTAAGCATGTTTAAGTGGCACATTTATGTTAGGGGGCTATAACTGGATACGGACTAGAACCGTGCCCCAGAGCTAAGTACCACACTTTGTGAGCTCTTGTGCACACTATAATATAACACTTAGCCTACCATATTAACCCTCCTTTAGTTAGGCTTGCTTTAACCCTTTATTTAGGGTATTCCTCACCATCTTCATTGTGGACTATCAAATAGCAATTAGTGAGCTCTCAATCTATTGTGCATAGCACATAGGTATATACCTTGGCATGGGTAGTTCTCCGTCACCTGTATCCACTTTACAGGCCTTTTAACCTTGTTATTGCTGAACTAGGGGGTTGACTATTATAGTCCTTGATTGTTGATTTCTGCTAATTAGCAGCTAGGTGGGCTCTCCACCTCCCCCCCTAGATCTCAGTTATAGTATTTTATATATTTTTGTCTGTTTTCTTTGTATTTTGTCACCACAGTCAGTTGACCATTTTTTCAACAATTTTGACATCTATTTTAAATTATACGATTAAAGCATTTTAATTTTAAATTTATCACTAATTCATATCTGCTTACAACGAGTGCTGCCCATAGGGTGTCTTTTGTTTAATTGTTATAATTCTGCTCCTTCCCCTTATTGCACCGTTGTTAATTCTTTCTTGACTAAAGGCTGATGCGAGGGTCTCCACCCCTTTCCCCCTTTCCCATTGTTGCAATCTTAAAACACCGAAAGAGAGACAGTTGCATGAATACAAATTTATGCAACTGTTCGGGACACTTAGCAGTGGCCTAAACAGAGATCGAAATTTTATGAGTCATTACTGACACAAGTGAACTCTCTTCCCATGAGTGCTATAGGCCATGTCTGTACATACTGTGCTATATGTATGCACACACAGCTGTCTTTCACACACACTTATACTCCTTGTTTTTCCATCCCTATACACCAATAGGGACCACATAGTATCCACACACACTTTTAGTTGTGCTACTAACCCTCACATTTCCACACCCACCCAATCCATTTATATCCACTCCCACTCCACACACACCTTTTGTAAAGCACTGTATATACTCTGGGCTCTCCATTCATTTTTATGCACACTGATACACCTACACACTCTTTCATCACTTGCTTTCAGGAAACTTTTGACACCTCCAGCCATAAAACACATCCACACCGGGGGAAGGACCAGCACAGATAACATTCCAATAGACACTGTTTATAGTATAGCTTTTGCTTGCTTCATTCATTGTAACATCGCCGGAAGAAGACATCAGTGTATCTTGAAAGCTCGCACAAATAAAAATATTTCGTTAGCCACAGAACGGTATCATCTATTTATTTTTTGATTATATATATATATATATAGATATATATATAAATATATATATATATATCTATATATATATATATATATACACAGTACAGGATGAACACTGTACAGTACATTTGTTTTAGACGTGTGTGCTGTCTAACCTATAGTACTATAGTTATAGATATACAGTATATAGTTAGTGCAATACAGATAAAGTGCAGGAAATCCCCCCCTCCCCCCAATACTGGCAGGTAAGACACAGTGTTCCAATCCATAACTTGTTATAGTTATACAGTTATACTGTATATAGTTTGACAGTAGTTATAGTCCAATATTGTAAAATACTCAATGCCTTTAATGCACAATTTTTTTATTTTCAGAGCTGCAGCACTACAGGAAGGGGGGGAGGACATGTGCAAAAGTGTTGTACTGTGTTTATACTGCAGTAGCAGTCAGTAATTTACACGAATTCCCCCCTCTCTCAATGACAAAAGAACTACAGAATGTAATGCAGCCATTACGAAGAAGATAAAGACAAGATTGTAAATTTGGAAGAAGAGACGAATTTCTGTACGTTTGTATTATTCATTTTTCCTTGATTATCCTGTACAAATAAAATTGTTCCTTCTTTAAATTCATGAGAATCATTTGAACACCGCCACCCCCAAATAAAATTTACAGTATGTCACCCACCTCATAAAGTACAGTATACAGATGCAGCGGCCGTTATTGAACTGTCACAGTACACCAGGGTTGGTTGACTTTAGTATACAGCATGTATTATTTGACTTCTGTCTTCTTGCTGATCTTTTGAGGGATATTTAGGTGGAGGGATATTATAAAGGGAAGTACCACAGACTATTTTAGTTTGTGGGAACGGGCCCGAGGAAGGGGAATCTCTGTCCCCAAAACGGTCGTTGCTCCTCTATAATATATCACCTTTACCTTACCGTATGTTATACGTCACCCGTGTTTTTCTCTTTTTTTGTCCACTGCTTTTTCTTTTTCCCCTATTGTTGTCATTCCCCACGTTTTTTCCCTCACCTCCCTCCCTCTCCAGACTTGTGATTTTTTTGTTTAGCCCTCTTTTTTCATGTTAGGCTCCCTCCTAGCCTACAATAGGGTTGGCTTATGTTATACATTTATTGTTTCAATAAATTATTGTTAGTTTTCTATTGGTGTCTTTGACTTATTTTTTATTTTGAGTGCTGGGAATCATCATATCCATTTAGTTATTACTCCAAAAGACTGTTCAGGCTCCCAAAGTAAATAAATAGATGATACCGTTCTGTGGCTAACGAAATGCTTTTATTTGTGCGAGCTTTCGAGATACACTGATCTCTACTTCCGGCGATGTTACAATGAATGAATGAAGCAAAAGCTATACTATAAACAGTGTCTATTGGAATGTTATCTGTGCTGTTCCTTCCCCCGGTGTGGATGTGTTTTATGGCTGGAGGTGTCAAAAGGTTCCTGAAACCAAGTGATGAAAGAGTGTGTATGTGTAACAGTGTGAATAAAAATGAATGGAGAGCCCGAAGTATATACAGTGCTTTACAAAAGGTGTGTGTGGAGTGGGAGTGGATATAAATGGATTGGGTGGGTGTGGAAATGTGAGGGTTAGTAGCACAACTAAAAGTGAGTGTGGGTACTATGTGGTCCCTATTGGTGTATAGGGATGGAAAAACAAGGAGTATAAGTGTGTGTGAAAGACAGCTGTGTGTGCATACATATAGCACAGTATGTACAGACATGGCCTATAGCACTCATGGGAAGAGAGTTCACTTGTGTCAGTAATGACTCATAAAATTTCGATCTCTGTTTAGGCCACTGCTAAGTGTCCCGAACAGTTGCATAAATTTGTATTCATGCAACCGTCTCTCTTTCGGTGTTTTAAGATTACCTTTGAGTATGGCAACCCTCAGATCGTTCATCTTATGCCCAGAGTCAGAGAAATGTTCGCCAACAGGACTGTCTCTTGTTCCGCGTGTGATGCTGTGGCGGTGCAGGTTCATTCTCTTGTTTAGCCCCTGCCCTGTCTCACCTATGTAGTAGCAGCCCCCTGGGCATTTCATGCACATGATGAGGTACACGACATTGCTGGAGGAACAGATGAACCTTCCTCTGATTTTGTATTCCCGATTCCTGTGTGGTATTTGTATTGTGTCCGCTGTGTGGAGCATTGCGCAGGTTTTGCATCTTGGGTCCTGGCATGGTTTTGTCCCGCATTCAGTTGTACTGCTGAATACTTTACTCCTCACCATAATATTATTGAGATTATGGGGTTGTCTGTATGATAATAAGGGTGCTTCAGTGAAGACCTGTTGCAGTCTTGTATCTTCCTGGAGGATGGGTTGTAGTTTCCTGGCGATCTTGCGTAGGGCTCTAGGTGTGGGTTATATGTGACCACCAAAGGTACCCTGTCGCTTGTCTCCTTCTGTTTGTATTCAAGGAGATCACTTCTTGGTATTCTGGTGGCTTTGTGAATTTGCTGGTCTACAATTCTGTGGTTATATCCACGGTTTATAAAGTCTGATCTCAAGGCTTTAATCCGCTGGTCTCTGTCTGCTGTGTCGGAGCATATCCGGTTGTATTGTATGGCTTGACTGTAGATGGTTGCATGTTTGGTGTGTGTCGGGTGGAAGCTGTTCTCCCTCAAATAGCTGGCTCTGTCTGTAGGTTTGCGGTATACAGAAGTCTGTAGTTGGTTGTTTTTTATAGTAATGGTGGTGTCTAGGAAATGTACTTCATCCGGGGAATGGGTGAGTTTGAGGTTGATGGTCGGGTGGAACGTATTGAAGTTGTCATAGAACTGTAGGAGGTCCTGTTCGCCAGAGGTCCAAATCCGGAGGATGTCATCGATGTAGCGAAGGTATGTAAGGGGTTTCAAGTGACAGGTGGAAAGAAAGTCACTTTCCAGTTTTGCGCAGAACAGATTGGCATACTGTGGCGCCATCCGAGTACCCATAGCGGTCCCGGTTGTCTGGAGGTATGTGTCATTTCCATAACCCAAAACCTGGCACATTCTACATGCTCCCTAAAATTCACAAAGAGGGTAACCCTGGGCGCCCTATTATCTCTGGATCTGGCACACTTACCAAGAATATTTCTGGCTGGGTGCAGGGCATTCTAAAACCACTTGTCAGGAACACACCCAGCTACATCCAGGATACCACGACCTGCTAAACAAACTGAATGCCATTGGCCCCCTCCCAACAGGAACACTACTAGCAACTATGGATGTAGAGTCACTTTATACAAACATCCCCCACGAGGATGGGATTTCAGCCTGCAGAT
Source organism: Ascaphus truei (assembly GCF_040206685.1). Taxonomy (NCBI): domain Eukaryota; kingdom Metazoa; phylum Chordata; class Amphibia; order Anura; family Ascaphidae; genus Ascaphus; species Ascaphus truei. The sequence continues at coordinate 67,536,708 of NC_134485.1, read as the reverse complement.
ACTTTCTGGGACCACAGGAGCCACTCACAGAGACAGTGACTAAATGCATTGAATTTATTCTGACCCATAACTACTTCACATTTGGAAATGACACATACCTCCAGACAACCGGGACCGCTATGGGTACTCGGATGGCGCCACAGTATGCCAATCTGTTCTGCGCAAAACTGGAAAGTGACTTTCTTTCCACCTGTCACTTGAAAACCCTTACATACCTTCGCTACATCGAAGACATCCTCCTGATTTGGACCTCTGGCGAACAGGACCTCCTACAGTTCTATGACAACTTCAATACGTTCCACCCGACCATCAACCTCAAACTCACCCATTCCCCGGATGAAGTACATTTCCTAGACACCACCATTACTATAAAGAACAACCAACTACAGACTTCTGTATACCGCAAACCTACAGACAGAGCCAGCTATTTGAGGGACAACAGCTTCCACCCGACACACACCAAACATGCAAAAATCTACAGTCAAGCCATACGATACAACCGGATATGCTCCGACACAGCAGACAGAGACCAGCGGATTAAAGCCTTGAGATCAGACTTTATAAACCGAGGATATAACCACAGAATTCTAGACCAGCAAATTCACAAAGCCACCAGAATACCAAGAAGTGATCTCCTTGAATACAAACAGAAGGAGACAAGCGACAGGGTACCTTTGGTGGTCACATATAACCCCCACCTACAGTAGGAGCCCTACGCAAGATCGCCAGGAAACTACAACCCACCCTCCAGGAAGATACAAGACTGCAACAGGTCTTCCCTGAAGCACCCTTATTATCATACAGACAACCCCATAATCTCAAGAATATTATGGTGAGGAGTAAAGTATTCAGTAGTACAACTGAATGCGGGACAAAACCATGCCAGGACCCAAGATGCAAAACCTGCGCAATGCTCCACACAGCGGACACAATACAAATACCACACAGGAATCTGGAATACAAAATCAGAGGAAGGTTCACCTGTTCCTCCAGCAATGTCGTGTACCTCATCATGTGCATGAAATGCCCAGGGGGCTGCTACTAGATAGGTGAGACAGGGCAGGAGCTAAACAAGAGAATGAACCTGCACCGCCACAGCATCACACGCGGAACAAGAGACAGTCCTGTTGGCGAACATTTCTCTGACTCTGGGCATAAGATGAACGATCTGAGGGTTGCCATACTCAAAGGTAATCTTAAAACACCGAAAGAGAGACGGTTGCATGAATACAAATTTATGCAACTGTTCGGGACACTTAGCAGTGGCCTAAACAGAGATCGAAATTTTATGAGTCATTACTGACACAAGTGAACTCTCTTCCCATGAGTGTTATAGGCCATGTCTGTACATACTGTGCTATATGTATGCACACACAGCTGTCTTTCACACACACTTATACTCCTTGTTTTTCCATCCCTATACACCAATAGGGACCACATAGTATCCACACACACTTTTAGTTGTGCTACTAACCCTCACATTTCCACACCCACCCAATCCATTTATATCCACTCCCACTCCACACACACCTTTTGTAAAGCACTGTATATACTGTGGGCTCTCCATTCATTTTTATGCACACTGATACACCTACACACTCTTTCATCACTTGCTTTCAGGAAACTTTTGACACCTCCAGCCATAAAACACATCCACACCGGGGGAAGGACCAGCACAGATAACATTCCAATAGACACTGTTTATAGTATAGCTTTTGCTTGCTTCATTCATTGTAACATCGCCGGAAGAAGACATCAGTGTATCTTGAAAGCTCGCACAAATAAAAACATTTCGTTAGCCACAGAACGGTATCATCTATTTATTTTTTGATTATATATATATATATAGATATATATATAAATATATATATATATCTATATATATATATATATACACAGTACAGGATGAACACTGTACAGTACATTTGTTTTAGACGTGTGTGCTGTCTAACCTATAGTACTATAGTTAAAGTTATACAGTATATAGTTAGTGCAATACAGATAAAGTGCAGGAAATTCCCCCCCTCCCCCCAATACTGGCAGGTAAGACACAGTGTTCCAATCCATAACTTGTTATAGTTATACAGTTATACTGTATATAGTTTGACAGTAGTTATAGTCCAATATTGTAAAATACTCAATGCCTTTAATGCACAATTTTTTTATTTTCAGAGCTGCAGCACTACAGGAAGGGGGGGGAGGACATGTGCAAAAGTGTTGTACTGTGTTTATACTGCAGTAGCAGTCAGTAATTTACACGAATTCCCCCCTCTCTCAATGACAAAAGAACTACAGAATGTAATGCAGCCATTACGAAGAAGATAAAGACAAGATTGTAAATTTGGAAGAAGAGACGAATTTCTGTACGTTTGTATTATTCATTTTTCCTTGATTATCCTGTACAAATAAAATTGTTCCTTCTTTAAATTCATGAGAATCATTTGAACACCGCCACCCCCAAATAAAATTTACAGTATGTCACCCACCTCATAAAGTACAGTATACAGATGCAGCGGCCGTTATTGAACTGTCACAGTACACCAGGGTTGGTTGACTTTAGTATACAGCATGTATTATTTGACTTCTGTCTTCTTGCTGATCTTTTGAGGGATATTTAGGTGGAGGGATATTATAAAGGGAAGTACCACAGACTATTTTAGTTTGTGGGAACGGGCCCGAGGAAGGGGAATCTCTGTCCCCAAAACGGTCGTTGCTCCTCTATAATATATCACCTTTACCTTACCGTATGTTATACGTCACCCGTGTTTTTCTCTTTTTTTGTCCACTGCTTTTTCTTTTTCCCCTATTGTTGTCATTCCCCACGTTTTTTCCCTCACCTCCCTCCCTCTCCAGACTTGTGATTTTTTTGTTTAGCCCTCTTTTTTCATGTTAGGCTCCCTCCTAGCCTACAATAGGGTTGGCTTATGTTATACATTTATTGTTTCAATAAATTATTGTTAGTTTTCTATTGGTGTCTTTGACTTATTTTTTATTTTGAGTGCTGGGAATCATCATATCCATTTAGTTATTACTCCAAAAGACTGTTCAGGCTCCCAAAGTTCCACAAATAATATGGTTGCTGTTCCTTCTGTTACTGTGCACCTCACGACTGGAACAATCTACCAGAGACTTTCAAAGCCACCACCAGTCTACGTTCTTTCAAGACTTCAGCTGTCTCAGACTTTAATCTTGTCTGAAACTGTTACATGCGCTCATAACATATATTGTCTTTAACAGTCTGTCATGTATGGCACGTCTATGAGCACATTACTTATATATGTGACAAGGTTAATACACACAGCTATCTAGATTATCCAATCTTCACCTCGCAAGGTCCCTCAAATTAATAATATCTCCCCTCAATCTGTCACAATATATATTTTAACTCGCTTCCACCACAAAAGGGTTAAAAAAAAGTGTTCTTACAGAGCCTCTGTTTAATACAAAAACTATGTACTTGTCACACAAAAATCTGTTTTAGCAAAATGTGTCCAAAAATTTCATTTAGTCTCTACAAAGAGTGCAACAGTTCAAATCAGAGCCCAAAGAATGAGTTATTATATGAAACATGACCCCTTAACTTCTACTATTGCTTTAGAACAGATATCTGTCTTTTGTACCTCCTAATCATGAAGTGTTTGGTATCATTCGATTCAGATAATCACAACTATTACAAATAGCTATTAGTTTTCTTGTGCATCGGTGTCAGACCCAGGCTATTTCACATTTACTAAACTTACAAACTATCATTTTGGCTACACCCCCTGATATTCCACAGATCACCCAAAGAATGCCTTTCAAGATACATTTAAAAGGCTTTCATTTATTCCCCACTATCAGGGAAGAGTCGTAATGCTATTTCAATCCCTCAATTTGTAACCCCAGGTTTTGACCTCAGATACTATAAGTACTATAAAACACATACAGTACAACTAGGCCTGGTCAGAGATGGGACCATCAGTAAAACAGTTCTTGTATTTTGAAGTCAATTTGCAAGTTAACATTAATCTCTCATGTGCCAGATTGATTAAAATACTTAATACTTTCTGCCATGTTCACTACACTGTCCGTGAAATGTCTGTAAACATCACTTTTAACCTCTGTCCTTTTAACCAAACCATGCATTGTCAACGTAACTCTGTACCCAGTACATACTTGAAAACGAGAGGTAATTATTTCCTGGTAAAACATTAAACATGTTATAATTAAATATTTTGGGAACCTGGTATATCCTGGGAGGGGTTAACAGTACCACAAATCAAATCAGGTAAAACGAAGAAAAAAAATGTACATAAAAAAACATAGTATGGACAGTTGCTTTAAATATTGTGGTGATCTGTTTAAAATATTTTTACTGCAGTTAAAGTTTTAAGTATTTTTAAATGTATTTTTTCTTGTTTCTCTTGTAAATTTCATTGTTCTTCATGTGCCCTTTCACACAATCGTGGATGTTTTCTGCTCCACCTTTCCTCTTCCCTGTTCTCGCTACAGTACTCTGACAACATGAGCAACAGGGAGGATTTGAGAAAGATTTTGTATGAATAATAAGGGAAGGGAGTTCTTTCGTAACAGGAACCAAGAAAGAAGGACTAGTCAGCAGATTGTGAGAAAAGCTGAGCTAAATGGGAAAAGCTGCAGGGGAAATTTGTGCAAAGCCACAAGAGAGGAGTATTTAACTATTGTTTTTCTTGACTATCGGATTCCTTTACTAAGTCTTAAAACACTGACTCCGACTTGAATGTAGACGATTCCACAGCATTTTATTAACATCACAAACGAAATCCTTGCCAGCCAATAAACTTTGTTAACTAGAGACGGGCAAATTTGGATCCACAGTGGATCGGCCGGTTCCTTTGGTCTACGGATCAATCTCCGAAAGACGATTCGTATTTTGCTGTTTTTTTTTATTATTATTGAAAATTAAAAAATGTAAGAATCCGCCAACGAGTTGCTGAATCCACGGATTTGATTCTATAAATCCATTAACAGATTGTATCCAATTGTGGCTTTTGATAAATCCGCAGGGATTCAAATTGACCAAATCCGTTTGCGGCTTTTACACCGCAAAACAGAATTTAGGGGGGAAATCTGCGAAAATTCAGTAAGCAGATTTGGGCTGATTCGCATCGCTATTGTTAACACTTATATAACATATTTACACCAAAATACCAGCCACTGACACTATCTGTCAAATGGGCATGTTCTGCATCATACATCATAGGTTACAGAAACCCAGACCGTCAAGCTTTATGATTTGCTACTCCTTTCTAAGGTCCACGTTGGGCTTGTCCATCAAACCCCGTTTTTTTTATAGCTGGCAAGGAATCCCACCAATGTGACAAAAAAAAATACATAAAAATAACATCAACATATTTAATATTTACATATTTCCCTTTTTTTATTAAAAGAGGGAGAATGGATGGGAGAGTCTTTCTCTGACGGTTAGTGACAAAATGGTTGAACTGTCACCCTAACTGCCTCATAAGCTCTGCGCCTAAAACTTTTAGCCAATAGAACAAGCCCTACACATAATTAGGAACATTTAAAATTATTTAACTATGTCTACGCCATAGGTAGACGTCACCTCCATCAAGTGACCCATTCTCAAGGGGTACAATGGTCACTTCTTTCTGTACACTGGTCTCCTGAGTCCATCTCCCTTTCTCTACTCACCTTTGAATTACATTGGTCTTGTCAGGATGCCAAATAGTAGCAAATGAACATATACCAAGAGGACACTTATTTAGGGTTAGTCATTAAACTTCAAAAGTGTTAACAGGGCACTACCACACGAAATCTCTTATTGATGTCAAGAGGCAATTTTGTGATGTAGTAGTGCCAGAATTGTTTACATTTATTATTGATTACATCTTTGAATTCATTATTTTCTGCTGTATGATTTTTTCCCCAGAACTATATATAATGGATATATTGCTGTGTGTTCATTTGATGTCTTAGACAGGTCTGCAACCCTGCCTTTCACCATTATCACCCAGCACACAGCACTTCCACTGCAACAAGGGATTCTGGGAAATGACATGAAAATGAGCACACAGTGCCACCTTTTGCTTGAAATCCACATGCTATGGACCCCTATAAGCTTATGCCTGATATATATATATATATATATATATATATATATATATATATATATATATACACAGTGGCGGCCCGCTTTAGTCTAATGAGGCTTTCTCCGCGGGTATTTTTAAACCGCGTGCAGACGCGGGCTTTTTTTTTCTTTTCGGCGCCGCAGGCGCTTCCTTTGTTCAGCGCCATTAGCGCTGATCAGGATAAACGGCCGCACGCGGCCACAAGATGCGGCTGGCGCGCGGCCAAGTTCGGCGGCTGAAAAAAAAAGCCCCGAACAATTGCGGGTAAGTGTTAGGTTAAAGGCGGCCGGCAAAGTATATATATACATAAATCATTTTTTAATATATACTGTATATAGATCTAAAGAAGAAGCATAAAAATACAGGATACACTTAGGTGACACTACTGTAAATAGGAACAGTTTATTTGGTGCACATAAAAATTCTGCATAATGGTAAAAATAACTAAAGCTTATCTGATTAAAAAATTGCAGTCCTTAGGAAGTCCGAGCAGAATTTCGTGTCTCTGATCTCAATCGTGTGAGAGTTGCTGGTGCGACTGCTTACTGAAATGCTAAGAATCCTCGCATGGGATAAACTTGCATCATTTCGCAACTCGTTGTCGCTTCATTGGGACATGATTGAGATAGGAGGCAAGCCATCTTGCACGGACCTGCTAAAGACTGCAGTAAATATGCACTGTTCTTTGTTTTCCATATATGTACAGTATGGTCAATCCTTTTACCAGCAGATTTCTTCATAAAGAGAGGAGTGCAGGTAATATGTACAGTATATGTTTTTTATAAATGTTAGGCACATTCTTTTCGATGCTGCATACTCCATAAGGGCATTTAATTATAATATTACTGATACATTGCGTCTTAGGGGTAGATTTTGGCTCACCTGGTTTCTGTTTTACTAAACAGTTCCTTGGTGGTGAATGGCTCCTCCTTTCAGGATAGAGCTCCTTACCAATTCTCCAATTAGCATAAAGGTATAATACACCTCATTGTCAGTCCACACCTCCCCCACCACTGAAGAGTAGGTGAGTGTTTATAGCTGACAGAAGAGATATGTGTAAATATTAATATTTAACACTAGGGCAATTGTGCACCCACAATTTACCTTTATAAAAGGAAACTTTGTTACTGGCTTTGGCCAGCTTTTAATTGCACTGACTCACAAATAATCACACGGTATGCTTCTTTTATTTAACCCCTTCACGGCACTTTCACATACTTCAAAAATTTAGTCAACAGGACACTAAGAAATTGCATATATTCAGTGTAGGTACCTGCTAAACTGAATCTACCTTCGTGAGGTTGGAAGGCTTGAATTATGTTTTGATCGAAAGATGCAACTAAATGACGCCTTTGTTACACAGCATTAAGTTCTAAATGAAAACATGTCACTAGCATATTTTAGCCCAATTGGTAGGAGCACAGGAATTTGCTTTGTTTTCAATAAATTTAGCGTAAGGGGGTAAGGTTTTGAGGGTAGATAGTAGCATTGGTATTAAGGGTTAAGTGTATGGGGTTTTAGGGTAAGGTTAGGGCTTACCTTGGCAGAGAGATGTCCCTCAGGTGAGATGAGTGTATATACTGTACGCACAAATACACACAGACTGTAGGAATGCCCCGGCAGCAGTTGTGTCAGATGTGAGCATCTCTATACCTGTGCTGCAGACGCATTGATAGCTGCTGGAGGTGGGTCTATTTTATTTTTATTCATACTCCTGGTGGAGCTTGAGAAAGGACTGTTAGGTCTGAAACGTCACCCATATTTTAGTTTTTTGTATTGCTAGATTAAACACATTTACACTTTTTTGATACAACAAAATAAGCAAAACACCAGCACTCCTAATAGTAACTAATTAAAAATGTGAGAGGTGCAGTAGGGAATAGAGAATAATGCAAAAAATACTGACAGTACCGCGTCCCAGAGGGGCGGCTGAATCAGTGAGAAGCCCTATAAAACAGCACTCAGACACATGAGATGTGTGTGAATTAATAAATGTGCGAGCTAGGATATCCAAATGAAATGGGTGATATGATGATAATAATTAAAACACTTTAATAGTACCAAAATGTATAAAACACAGGGTATATGGCAAACCCCCCAATACATTGAGCATTTCCCCCAAGCCCCCCAATACATTGAACAATTCCCCCAAGCCCCCCAATACATAGAAAAATGCCCCCAAGCCCCTGAATACATATAAAAATACCCACAAACCCCTCAATACATATAAAAATACCCCCCCATACATATATACATATCCCCAACCCCCCCATACATATAAAAATGCCCCAAAACATATAACAATTCTCTCAAGCCTCCCAATAAATATAACAATACCTTCAAGCCCCCCAATACATATAAAAATACCCCCAATACATATAAAAATACAGACTTACCTTGGGTCAGACCAAGCCGGCACCACACATTTCCCCCTACCTCTGGGCAGGCTGTGCTGCCAGTCGCGGCCAGGCCCCGACTATTAGCTGCCTACAGTATAAGCCTCTTCCTTTCTCTGCCCCACGCCGCCAAGCTTCCACTGCTGGCACTGGTGGGGCACTCTGATGTCAGCGCGCCGGAAGTAAGCTTGACCCTGCTTCAGGCACGCCATGTGCTGACTTCAGAGAGCTTCATCGCACGCCCCATCGGAAGCTCATGGTGTGGGGCAGAGAAAGGAAGGGACATAGGCAGCTGAGAGTCAGGGCCTGGCCGTGACTGGCAGCAGGGCCTGGCCAGAGGTTGGGGGGAAATGTGCAACGCCTGCCGGCCGGGCCCCCCCAACCAATGGGCCAGTACACCAACCCCGGCAGACCCCCCCCTTATTGGCGGCCCTGTTCACCTTGGCCATATCTGCGGGAACTATCTATTGGGACTGTAAAAGACATGCGCAGAGTACAACCAGGGATACATATTTGGGAAGAATAAACCATGGCTTTTATTCAGCCCATAGCTTTAAGCAATACATTTTAAGGAAGCACACAAATACATAAACATCCTATCCATCTGTAAGAGGTAACTTACATCCCAGTCCCTATCTGCAGGGCTTGGAGCATAAGCGTCTTTCCAACCTATATATCAATATGCATAATATGCATTTGATTTTTTTTGTGTGTACCTTAAAAAATTTATATATCTCAATGAAGGAAAAACACTGGGACACATATCTCTGGAACATGGAGACACCTTACAGCCCAATAAAATGAATGCACTGTAAGGGGTCTTCCAGCTCTGAGAGGTGTCTTATGGCATAAGACTGTTAAGTAAATATGGGCCATAACTTTTATCACAATCAAATGCTAGGGGTAAACATATATTTATTTTATTTTTAGAATATATACATGTATACATTATATACAATTACTTTACATGAAGACCCACATCTGCTGTCATTCTATGTTATGATCCACTTGCATTTATGAGGTTACATGATTAGTTCATTAGCTAATATGTAATTTCACTTCAAATGCTAAAAATCCGAGGCAGGGCCATGTTTCTTGAATTCTTCATTATCGTTAGCCATCTTCTTGCGAAGCAGTCACAATCTCTATCAGTGTAATGGGTACACATTCATTGTGTACTACAGCAACACATTTCTGCAAAAAATTAAAACATGAAACATATTTTTTTAATTACTAAATACATGAGTTTTAAGAACACACATTAATATTTCCCAGGTTTGATAGGATATGTGCACTTTCCCAAATGCCATAGGGCCATATTTACTGAACAGTTCCATAATACATGTTCTAGTATACGTTGTCTTATGGAATAGCATGGGCCATAGTGTATAGAGAACATGAAAGAGAAAGAATTTCTGGTGATGCACTCACCTCTACTAAGAATGAAAATAAATATATTGTATTCTATAGAGAAAAAAAACACATAATACAACTTAAAACCTCAAATAGCCCCAGTTTGCTCTTTGAATAATCTCAACTTCACAGTAGGATAAAAGCCGAGATGTAATTAAGTAGACAAATAAAGTTTTTTATGTCATAATACAAAAATTCAAACATAACAACAATCAATGAGTTGATGGCCCCAGTAGCACCAAAAAGGTTAACACATCATATTAATTCCACATACAATAAAATTCATAGCAATTATACAGTGCAATTATACAGTACAATTTACATAAACTTTATTATCACACATGAGCACTTTCCAGGATCTATACCAGGGGTGCGCAAAGTTTTGGCCAAGGGTACACGGTTTGCACCCAACTATGTGGGCCTTTCTATGGGTTTGTGGGAGGAGAAATATGTGTGGGTTCAGAATCTGTTCAGTGAGTATATAGTATTTTATGGTAGATATATCGATGACATCCTAATTATTTGGTCTGGGACAAAGGGTGACCTGGTATTGTTTATTCAATATCAACGATAATAATTGAAATATTGTCCTGACTGGGGAATCGAACCCAACAGGAGGTCAATTTTTTGGATCTCAAATTGAAAGCCGTAGGGTACCATATTGAGAGCCAAATATTTTTAAAAGTGGATGTTAACTCTTGATTATGATAGCAATCACTCACAACAATGGCTCCGGAAAATATACCCTATGGGCAATTCCTAAGGGTTTGGAGAAATTGTTCAGCGTTAATAGACCCAATAGAGAACCAATCGAAAATCTTTGAACAAAGGTTCCTTGATAAAGGGTTCAACTCAAGTGTTGTCAAAGACGCAATCAACAAAAGTAGGGAAGGCCCATAAATTCTTTCTAATTCCTAGGGTTAAAAAAACTCATGGAACAAGACACTTCCATGTTTATTACAAATTATTGCAAACAAGAGACCTTCATTAGAAGGATTTTATCTAAACATTGGGATGTCCTTAAAATGGACCCAATCCTGAAGCAAACGCTTTCCGCCAAACCAAAAGTAATCTTCAGAAAAGCAAAGATCTTAAAGAGTATCTTGGCTCCAAGTGTTTTATAGAAAACATCTAGTATCATCCTACAGTAGGTACTCAATTTTTGGATAACCCACTGGGAAATTTGCCATGTGGGAAATGTGTCATGTGTCACGGGAAAAATCTTTCAAGGATTGCTGTACTGGGAAGGAATATAGAATTAGGCACTTTATTAATTGACATAGCAATTTTGTTGTCTATATGGTCACGTGTCCATGTGATAAGAATTATATTGGGAAAACCATAAGGCCACTGAAAGTGCGCATAGGTGAACATGTGAACGGTATAAGGAATTCCAAACATTTGATTGAAAGAGGAAAAAAAAGTGTATAGCCGTGCGCAACACTTTCTTGAATGCCATGGAGGGTCTCCCAAAGACCTGAAGTTCAAGGGCTTAGAGATAGTAGATAGAGATCCCAGGAAGGGGGCTAGGGAATTAAAACTCCTTCAAGGGAACAATACTAGATCTATTCACTACACAGTAAATATCCTATGGGCTTAAATGAACAGATTGAATTACATCCATTTCTTAAATGATTGGGGATAAAATTATAAATAATGAAATAACGATGATCCCTTTAAGCTATTTATTAGACCAATTGACTGAACACTGTAAATGTATTTAAATATATATTTTAAATAAGTTACATTTTTACTATGATATGCCAATTGTATGAGGTGTGAATATTTATGTAATTTAGAAGTGCTGCCTTTTTATTATAGATTAAGATATTGGGTTTTTAAAATTGTAATGTTGAGGCTTTTTATATAAGGTGCATTTAATTGAAACAATATTTTAAACATGAAGTTAATAAGATTGTAGCAATGAAAAATTAGTTATAGGTATATACATGTTGTATATGTAATTAGTTTATATTCAATTGTTAAATTGAATGACATTATTACATTTTAATTTAAATTTATTTTTTATTTATTATGACATAGTGGTATAAGATGAGTAGTAGTATTAATTTGTAATATATCTCTGAGCCCTTCTGTATAGTTTTAATTGGTATTTGAACAAGTTATATTGATTTTTTTAGGCAGGGGTAAATATGAGAAAATGTATGTTTGAATTATGGTTGTAATATGTGGTTTATGTAATTATGTGGTATTTATTTAGTATGTCTATCTTTGTGGAGGAGTCTAAATGTTTATGTTAATTTAAAGAATTCTAGGATATAATTGCTAAAATTGCATCCCCTATGTAAGGTGCAATCTTAGAGGTCAAGGATACACCCCTGACGAAGTGTAGTTGTACACAAAACGCGTTGAGGTATCCAGAGTCCTTGCGGGAGACGCGTGATGTCACACGCAGGACGCTACTGCAATTCCTACCTTCCCGTCCTGCTCGAGCTCTGCAGCAGGCCCCAGTGTAATTTTTACGGACTAAACATCAGCCAGCCCCCAATCGGGATCGGTTTGGAGGGGCTAATTATTACCAACTACTGAGGTATATGCCTTAAACATCTAGTGGATGGAGTGATGTGGGGGGTTTGATGTAGCTCTGATATTTAATGTAAGTGCAGCATTTTTTACATTTGAATATATAAAGGTGCTATTGAAATATTGATGTTAGTTTTTCATGCGCTACCCTCTTTTTGTGTCTATGTACTTTACTGGCCCCGTGGATCACGGGAGGGAGTGGGAGCAGCAGAAGTAACCTTCACTTGGATCTGCAGTAGAATCCCTTTCAGTGCAGTCTCACTTGTACTTTTACCCATGTCATGTATTCATTTTTGTAGTTGTGGCCATTCACTTTTTGTTTATCAATGCTCACGATTATTATTGTTATTATTGTATTCACAACCTTTGGTGCGCAATTCTATTTTTAATTATAAGTGAGTTAAAGAGGCCTCGCGCGCTCCCCGGCATTTCATTTACAGCAAGGCCCCGCTTCTCGGCGCCCCGCTTTTCGGCGATCCGCTGATACGGCGGTACTGAGAAGGGGGTCACCATGTCTGCGCATTCACGGAACGGGGAAGTCAGGGGTTGTGCATGCTCAGAACGGGCGGTTGACGAGTGTGCGCATGCGCAGAACGAAGGTTGCCCGCACCGAGCGGAGGTTGCGCATGCGCAGAAGGGAGAATTGCCGGTTTGCGCATTCACACACGCCAAAAATCGCCGGTTACGCATTTCGACAATTTTTGTTTTGCGATCGGCCCTTAGAATGGAACCCGACACATGCCCGGGGCCTTCCTGTAAATGTTTTGGGGAAAACGCGGGACCTCTGTAACCGCCGCGGCCCCCCTCCCCCCACAAAAAAAATATTCCTGCGCCCCAGTTTGCGTATCCCAGATCTATACTATTCTGTAATCCAGATTAGACCCTTTTTATAGTGCCTGAGCTGATTAAAATACTGTACATGTAGGAAGATATTGTAGGAACCCTTCAGGTGACATTTTATCTCTCTGAATTTAAATCCTTTAATTATTAAGTAAGGTTCCGTACATAACAGCAGGAAACAGAGAAGGGGATTTCAAGGCCCACGTTAATTTCACAGTTTGCTACTATTTTATATTTATAACAATCTTTTACAAGTTGGTTTCCTATTGTACTGTAGGAACTCCATTTGATAAAAAGAGGAACTCGCTCTTAAAGGAGCTTTTTTCATTTTTGCTTTTTACACTTGCTACTGTAGTCTGATCGCCATGCTCCTTATAGTAGCTTGCCTCCAATCAAATGTACATTTCTTCTGGCTTTTTAGCACTAACTGTAATGTGTCGGCAACAGAGCGCATATGGATTCCCGTTACATTTCTTGATGGCAGCGTTGGCAGCCCAAGAAAGGAGACACAAGGAGACACATTTCTTCCGCTAGTCAGGTGCTAAACGGGATCTCCCGTAACAATCAAAAAGCCAATGATGTCGCTTCTGCGTCAAGGGAAACTTTGTGTGTCAAAACTCATGATGTGGTAGCTTCATCATAGGGCACCCAACAGGTTAAATATTACTAATAATGAAGGGACCTGCAGCATGTTTAATTACAGTAGTTGCAGGCAACTTTATTTTGATTATTATTTTACCTGATAAAAATACCATTGTAGAAACACATTAAACATGAGTCTGGTTTTTTTTTACCTGATAATTTATGTCATTGGACGACATCCAGTATTTTATTTTTTGGGATGGATCTGGAATAGCTGAATTGAAAAGTTTTCTAGTATACCTAAAAATATCAAAAGAAAGATTTTTTTTAAATGTTACTATAAAAAGAAAGCATATTTTCATAAATTAAATGATTATTTGTTATCAAACACATTAAGTATACTGTAGCTGAGCATAAATCCTCTGTTATTGAAATATCAATGCAGGATAAAACATATACACTTTGTCATAGTATTCATGGGTAAATCCTTTCCTTTCAATTTAAAGACAACACATGAGAGCTAGACGTTTTGAAAGCTCTCTACACACTTTTACATCAATATATAATTATTCAATATGGACCAATTTGGCTACTAGAACTACTAGCACAGGAATCAAATACAAATATGTATGAAATCATTTTTTTTTTAATAACTGCAATCTAGTACCAGATTGAAATTATAGATTCAACAAATGGAATAAAAAATTGTAATAGAATATTTTATTATTATTATCACTTATTTATTAAGCAGCAGCATATTCTGCAGCACGGTATAATGGGGGAACAGAATTACATAAATTACATTAACAGAATGACATACCAAATAAAGGACAAACAAGCAGACACAGATACAAAAGGTAACGAGGGCCCCTGCTCATGAGAGTTTTCAATCTAGAGTAAGGGTTAAAGTTGAAACAAAAGTTAATGTGGCTGCTTATTGTGGTACTGAGTATGCTTCAGCATGGAGTCTGGTCTAGATGCAAAGCTGGTCTAGTTAAGGTTTGTGAGTTGGATGTTAAGGGATGTTAGATAGAATGTTGTTTGGTCCAGTCGCACAGTTGGTACCAATTGGGTAAGGGTGTGTGTATTTTAGGGGGTCGCCATATAGGCTTCTTTGAAAAGGTGAGTTTTTAGGGAGCTTTTAAAAGTATGAAAGCTGGGAAAGTCTGATGATGCATGTTAGAGAGCATACAGCAGGGGATAAGTCTTGCACGCATGAGAGGAGGTATTAAGGAAGGAAAGGCAAAGATTATGGGCAAAACAGAGGGGGCATTTAAAGGTATATTTGGAGAAGAGTGCTCAGATGTAAAGTGAGGTATCATGAATGAGAGCTTTGTAAGTAACAGCAAGGATTTGGGATTTATTCAAGAGGATATGGGAAACCAGTGTATGGATTTGTACAGTGGAGCAGCAGATCTGCAGCGATGGCTGAGGTAGACGAGTCTGACAGTAGCATTTTGGATGGATTGGAGTGGGAACAAGAGGATGAGGGAGATGTCAAATAGAAAAAGATTTCTTTAGTCAAAGTGGGATAAAATGAGTGAGTGAATTAGGATTTTATTGTGTCACAAGTGAGAAAAGAAAGGGTGCATTCTACTGTTATTTTGGAGGTGGAGATGGCAGGACATAGTGATGGAATGAAGGGAGAGGGCAGAGTGAAGACCCCCTAGGCAGTAGGCTTGGGGTGTTGATGAGATTGTGGTATTATTAGTGAAGGAGAGTTTAGGTGTAGAGGGAAGGGGGAAAGATTAGTAATTATCTTTTGTAATTTAAGCATTAGGTAACAGTGGGACATTCAGGGGGAGAATGCGGAGAGACAGTTTGCGACATAGGACAAGCGAGAGGGGGATAGATCAGGGAAGGAGAGGTCAATGTGGGTGTCATCATCATAGAGATGAAACTGAAAGCCTAGAGAGTGTCTTAGTTCACCAAGAGTAGAGAAAGGAGCTGAAGGATATCTCTAATACTGTGCACACACATACTGTATGTTGTAATAAATCAGAATATGTGAGTAGAATGGATCAAAATAAAATGTAACATTTAATTAATTCAAGTAAAATAATACAACTTTCAAAATGTAGACATTTTTAGTGTGACCTCAAATGTCATGGATGATGAGATTAGGGTAGCGAGGCTCTATTAGCCTCCCAGTTTGGTGCAGCTACCTACTCGCAGCCGTGATTTGGTTTGGCATCTTAATTCTTTAATCTGGATGGAACTGAGTTTGGTGTACTTCACTAGTGGATAGAATTCCACTGCGGTACATAATATTCTATACCTGTACATCTGATCTGTGTGAGTCTAAGCACTTGAGCTCTAATTAGTACATTTATCCTAGGCTTGGGAACTGTGTTCTGCAACTAGTTGACTTTTCAAGTGAGACATATCAACTTGATCGCATCGTGTGACTAAGCACTTATGAGCGACTTAATTTGGCTCTCTCATCAGTACTATAAAGGTAATACTGTAGCTGCTAATTATATAACAGTGCAGCATTCTGATGTACTCCTCTAGCTGATAGCATTGCACTTCAGTGGTGCATAGGATTCCTGCATCTGATTTGTCTGGTTCATAACACTTGAGCTCTAATTAACACATTCATCCTAGTCTAGGGAACCATTTTTACCTTGTTCTGAGGTTATTTTGCATTTCACTTGAGCTTTAGCCACTTGGTTGCTTAGTGTGACAAAGCACTTGAGAGCTATTCAATCTTGCTCTCTTATTAGAACTATAATGTATTACTTGCTAATTATTACGCACTGCAGTATTGAGTATTTTACACCTGACATTTAGCCAGCCTAGGTGTAGCTTGACTTTGACTACCTTATTGTGTCACCCAGCTTACTCTCCATTCCCTCCCCAATTCCATCCTCTATTTTTAAAGTTTTATTATTTTACTTGAATTAATTACATTTTATATTTTATTTGTAGCCATTCTATTCACATATTCTGATTTTATTAAAACATGTGTGCGCACATTATTAGAGATATCCTTGGTGAACTTTTCCCACTTTTGTGTTTATTTTATCATTTACATCTCAATAGTGTAGCACCTTGTTAACTATTTCCAATTACTTTTTAGTCCTGAGCAGTCTCTTCTCTAGTAGTTTGCACCAAAAGAAGAAGTATGGAGTGAGAAGAGCATAGAGCCAAGGACAGAGCCTTGTGGGACCCCAACATAGAGTGGGAGTGCAGAGGAGGAGTCACCAGAAAAGGAGACATAGGAGAGGTTGAATAGGTACAGTAGGATGTGAACCAAGAGAAGGCTGCCTCATGGAAGCTAATGGAGTAGAGTGTGCAGGAGAAGGGGTGATAAACTGTGTTGAAGGCAATAGAGAGATCCAGCAGAATTAGTAAGAAGAAATTACCCTTAGACTTAGTAGTGAGTAAGTTGTTGTTGGCTACTTTGACTAGAGCTGTCTTGTCGTGTATAGAGGATGGAAGCCAGACTGCAAAGAGTCAAGCAGTTGTATAGAGGATAAGAGAAGGTGAGTCGAGCAGTTGTATACAAACTGCTCATATAGCTTCGAGGCAAAGGGGTAGGATAGATACACATGTAGCAAGGCAGGTTTCTTTTTTTTTTTTAATAACTGGGACTAGATTATGACCCCTGAGCTGCCACAAGGACAGCAAGTTTTGTGAAACAGGAGGATTAATGCTGCAGGGGCCCATGCTTTTGAATGAGACCCCGCAGCATTAAACCTCCACTTGAATTGGCAATCTGTAAGGAGAGAATAGCACTATTCACCTTTCAAGTGGGCCGTAGAGCCATCTGCATTTCTATGTCTGGATCAGTGTTCCGACAGTGCTGAAGGTAAGACATACAAGGCTGTATTGTACTCCGTTACCCTGGATGATGTAGATGCCCAAATATGTGGCTTTACCTCGTGAGTGGGAGCTACAGTATATGGCCATATTTGGTCATCTACATCATCAAAGGGGCTTCGTGTCCTGTCCAAACCCTTAATTATGCAGTTGATCAAATATGACCAGGGGGTGAGGAATTACAATACAGCCCTGCATCTCTTACCTTCAGTGCTGTGGGGACAAGCCCAACAACAAGGGGAGCTGAAGTAAATATGTTACATGAAGTTTCAGTTGGGATGAATTGGGCAACAGGCTCCCAAAATAAAGGTCAAGACTTGATGCCAAGGTGGGGTGCTTGGAGCCTTATGCTGCGGTCCCAGTGTCTTCTACAGTGCACGCCTCGGCGTGCACTGTGCGTAGAAGCACTGCCCATCAATGGGGCTGGGCCCAGTATGCACCATTGCTCGGAAGGTGCAGCCGTGGTGTGCTACTAGATTTTCAAAAGACAGTGAAATTGAGTTTACAGTTTGCGACAGAGGGGTGGCCACGCCCCCACTGGGGGTTCAGCCAATGAGGGCGAACCGGCCGCATGAGGACAAGGCCAGGCCCCTGGAAAACCCCAGCCACGACCCCCATCGCAAACTCTGCAGTCTGTCCCAGATCGCAGATCACGGTTAAGCACTGTGCACTCGCCACACCCCTGCCGGGCGCGTGCTACAGTGCACACTGGGACTGCAGCCTTACACTGGCTACATGCGGCAAAGCAAGAGCCTTGTTGACTCTCTGGATTGGCCAGGTTTGAATTTTCCTCCCCTTCGTGACACTCCCCTTGGGGGGGGGGAGTTTTTGCTGTAACCACACATCTTCTTGTTATTTGTCCCTTTTGGCCATCTAGCTCTCTCCTGAACAGATGACAGAGAAGCCCAATGCTACATCCAATATGACAAAAATACACAGTAAAATACTTATATATTCTCTTGTGTATTTTTGTCATATTGGATGTAGCATTGGGCTTCTCTGTCGTTTGTTGTATACATATGCCACGCTCAATAGCTCTCCTTTTTGACACTTATATACATATATATATTGTGGGGGCTCAGGGGTTTCCAAAAAGAGCTTCCTGGTGTTTTGTGTGTTTTGTTCATTTATTTTCAGCTGTCTCAGCTGCTGGAGGTTAGTGGCTCCTCCTTCCAAGGTTTTAAAACCGCCCCTCCCCACTTCCCAAGTGAGTAGGTCCTTTCATTCTACTGAATACAGATCCAATGGTGGTCTTTCTCCCTCCTAATAGAGGTACTGTAAATGAGAATTTTAATCCTAATAGAGATATATATATTAGTATTTAATTTGGTAGTGTTAGGTCTTGCGAACAGGTGTCTGCCTTGTCATGGCTCGCAAGCTTACAACGCTTTGGCCAAAGGGTTAAACTAAATGACCCTTTTTCAAGAGAATATATAAGTATTTTACTGTGTATTTTTGTCATATTGGATGTAGCATTGGGCTTCTCTGTCGTTTGTTGTATAAATACAGTATGCCACGCTCAATAGCTCTCCTTTTTGACACATATATATATGTATATATGCATATATGCAGTGGTTGACAAATCACCAAAAAATCTACTCGCCACAAAAAAATCTACTCGCCACCTAGTACCAAACGTGTGCTGCTTGGGCCAATATTTACCCGCCCGGGGGTTAAATCCACTCGCCCGGGGCGAACAAATGTATAGGTTTGTCGAACACTGCATATATGTATATATGTATATATGTATATATGTATATATGTAATATATAATATATAATATATATATATATATATATATACAGCTAAACCCCGTTATAACGCGCCTCGTTATACCGCGATTCGGTTATAACGCGGTTTTCCCGTGGCTCCCGTTTAAAAATTTTTTTTTTTTTTTTTTTACATTTTTTTTTTTTGCACACTGCACACACTGCACACACACTGCTCATTGCTCACACTGCCACACTGCGCACACACACTGCACACTGCACACACACTGCTCATTGCTCACACTGCACACACTGACACACTGCACACACACTGCACACACACTGCACACACACTGCACACACTGCACACTGCACACACACTGCTCATTGCTCACACTGCCCACACTGACACACACTGCACACTGCACACACACTGCTCATTGCTCACACTGCACACACTGACACACTGCACACACACTGCACACACACTGCACACACACTGCACACACACTGCCCACACACTGCACACTGCACACACACTGCACACTGCACACACTGACACTGCACACACACTGCTCATTGCTCACACTGCACACACTGACACACTGCACACACACTGCTCATTGCTCACACTGCACACACTGACACACTGCACACACACTGCTCATTGCTCACACTGCACACACTGACACACTGCACACACACTGCTCATTGCTCACACTGCACACACACTGCTCATTGCTCACACTGCACACACTGACACTGCACACACACTGCACACACACTGCACACTGCACACACACTGCTCATTTCTCACACTGCACACACACTGTACACTGCACACACACTCCTCATTGCTCACACTGCACACACTGACACCCTGCTCATTGCTCACACTGACAGAAACTGCACACTGCTCACACTGACACACACTGCACACACTGCACACACTGACACACACTGCACAGACACTGCACACACTGATACACTGCTCATTGCTCACACTGACACACACTGCACACTGCTCACACTGACACACACTGCACACTGCTCACACTGACACACACTGCACACACACTGCTCACACTGACACACACTGCACAGACACTGCTCATTGCTCACACTGCACACACTGACACACACTGCACAGACACTGCTCATTGCTCACACTGCACACACTGACACACTGCTCATTGCTCACACTGACACACACTGCACACTGCTCACACTGACACACACTGCACACTGCACACACACTGCTCAGACTGACACACACTGACACACACTGCACAGACACTGCTCATTGCTCACACTTACTGCACACAGCTCTCACAATACACTCACATGTCAGCAGCCCACCCCCCCTCACATGTCAGCAGCCCACCCCCCCCTCTCACATGTCAGCAGCCCACCCCCCCCCTCTCACATGTCAGCAGCCCCCCCCCTCTCACATGTCAGCAGCCCCCCCCTCTCACATGTCAGCAGCCCACCCCACCCCCCCTCTCAAATGTCAGCAGCCCACCCCACCCCCCCTCTCACATGTCAGCAGCCCACCCCACCCCCCTCTCACATGTCAGCAGCCCACCCCACCCCCCCTCTCACATGTCAGCAGCCCACCCCACCCCCCCTCTCACATGTCAGCAGCCCACCCCACCCCCCCTCTCACATGTCAGCAGCCCACCCCACCCCCCTCTCACATGTCAGCAGCCCACCCCACCCCCCCTCTCACATGTCAGCAGCCCACCCCACCCCCCTCTCACATGTCAGCAGCCCACCCCCCCTCTCACATGTCAGCAGCCCACCAGCCCGTTTTTCACATGTCAGCAGCCCACCAGCCCGTTTTTCACATGTCACCAGCCCACCAGCCCGGTGGAGGTTGGAATAATGACATCACCCGCAGGGGGCGGAGAGCGGACGGCTTGATTGACAAGAAGAGGGCTGTGGGCGGGGCGACTGAATGAGGCAGGCAGTAAGAGTGCCCGGATGTGGGATGCTTGTTCTGCAGTCATTGGTGCCATATAGGAGGAGGTAAGTGGGCGTGGCTTGCATCCTTTACCCCCCTTTGTCTCTATGGCAACTCCTCCTGCCCGGGTGATTTGCAGTGCAGGGTGGGCGGAGGTGAGTCAGAGCCGGGCGTGGTGGACTCGGCCGGGGAGGGGGAGCCTCGCGCTCCGGGACCCTCTCCCAGCCTCTCCTCCCCACCCCTCTCCCTCCTTCCCGCCGCTCACCAGGACTCAGTGACCGGAGCTGCAGCTAACCCAAGTCCCGCAGGCTGTGCGAGGTGCTGGTATCTGTCACACCCTCCCTGACCCCGCACAGCGGCTCTGATGCTGGGCGTAGCGGTGATGACGAACAGGTAGGGGACCCTGCATTAAAGCCTGAGAGAGATTAGTGTCTCCTCACCCTGCCCACCCCTTCTCACCATCACACACACACACACACACACACACACACTCACACTCACACTCACACTCACACTCACACACTCTGTCTCTCTCTCTCTCTCACACACGCACGCACACACACACTCTGTCTCTCTCTCTCTCACACACACACGCACGCACACACACACACGCTGGGAGGACACAGACACGTGCAAAACCAGGGGGCTGAGAGGGAGGACGGATGAATCGCCGCCATTTAAAAAAAAAAAATTATTTATTTATTTATATAACTTCCTTCCCTCCTCACACCCGATCAGGAGCGCGGCGGCCATTTTTTTTTTTTTAATTAGCGCGACCCCGTTACTAACGCGGTGGACTCGGGGTGGACCCCGAGCACCGCGTTATAACGGGGTTTAGCTGTATATATATATACCACAATTATTAAGGTTATAGTGGGTAAAAAAAGTGACAAAAACCCTCCAAAGTAAAGCATAAAGCAACTGTAAATATTACTGTATGCTCATTTGCATGTCTTAGACAGGTCTGCAACCCTGTCTTTCCCCATTATCGCCCAGCATACAGCGCTTCCACTGCAGCAAGGGATTCTGGGAAATGACATGCAAATGAGCACTCTGTGCCACCTTTTGTCTCAAGCTCGTATTACACGAGCAAATCCTCAAGCCAATGCATGTTGTTTTAAAAACAGCTTTTAGACAGAGGCTGGGATGAGATGCAAAGCCATTAAACCCACATGTTTCAACCTTGATGGGTATCATCAGTGTGAGGTTGGTTGTAATGGCTAAGCTGGATTGAGACTTAGACTAGGTAATCACCACAGGTGATTACCTAGTCTAAGTCTCAAACCAGCTTAGCCATTACAACCTCACACTGATGATACCCATTCACCCAATCACTTGTGGTGATTACCTAGTCTAAGTCTCAATCCAGTTTAGCCATTACAACCAACCTCACACTGATGATACCCATCAAGGTTGAAACATGTCTGTGAGTGGGTTTAATGTCTTTGCATCTCATCCCAGCCTCTGTCTAAAAGCTGTTTTTAAAACAACATGCATTGGCTTGAGGATTTGCTTGTGTAATACGAGCTTGAGACAAAAGGTGGCACAGAGTGCTCATTTGCATGTCATTTCCCAGAATCCCTTGCTGCAGTGGAAGCGCTGTATGCTGGGCGATAATGGGGAAAGACTGGGTTGCAGACCTGTCTAAAACATGCAAATGAACATACAGAAATATTTACAGTTGATATATATATATATATATATATATATATATATATATATATATATATATATATATATATATACACTGTATATATACTGTATATATATATTGTGGGGGCTCAGGGGTTCCCAAAAAGAGCTTGCTGGGGTTTTGTGTGTTTTGTTAATCTCTCCTGAACAGCCCAGGACTTAAAGGGAAGATACAGATTGTCTGGCGGATGTTTTTCCAGCGTTTTGAATAACTGACTAGCTGAGCCAGAGTTCCAGTAGCTGTTATCTTGGAGAATAGAGACCCCCTATGAATTTGTAGCAGCGTGCCTGAGGACTCTTGTAGGCTCTCTCAGGAGGAGAGCTACAGTACCTGGAGTTCTAAACTCAGCGGCATCAAGGTTCCCATGGAAAGGCTTTAAGTGACTTGGGGCATCCAATTTCAGTTGATAGCGGTGCCCACCAGAGAGTGGAGTAGTCAGGAGGCAATACAAATTGCAGAGGGTGAGGATGTCATGTCAACCAGTGAATTCAAGATGTTAACCCTTAGAAAGCTGGACACTATTTATGTGCAGTGGAGAAGCAGCTCTTGGAATACCCTTTCAGACATCTGGCGCAGATGTTAAACTTTTAAACATTTCTTAAAGTTTTCCTTAAAATATAATTGTTTTCAAGAATAAATTGACTGCAAATTAATCTGACACAGGCCTGTAACAGGAATTGCAGATTTGCAATATAGTGGGAAATGGAATATGCTGTCTCTGTACTGTGAAACTTGAGATGTCCAGTTGTCTTCATTTTTAAAGGCAGGTAATAACACAGAATGTTAAGTACACTTATTCCTTAAAAAAAAAGTAAAAACATTGGTTTCTTTTTTTCTAAAGCATATTGAAAGTTTGAGTATTTAAAAAAGCCAGTTTGGTGATGTCATTTAAAATTCACGGAGTTCCATGTGTCAGACATAAATGTAATTGTACATAGCTTCAAACTCCCCAGATGGCAGGGAAATCGAATGTAAGTAAATTGCCATACCTACGCAGCATACAGTAGATGCTTTTAACATTGGTGATACTTTACTGCTGAATGTAGGGGCCTATTCATTAAACACTGATATTACCAATGTAAAATCTTCCAAAAAAGACATCTAATTTCCATGCAGTTTCACCCAATTTGTTCTTATTTGATGCAATATTGCCTGGAAATAAATCACAATTAGAAATCTCTCTGTAGGGGGATTGCAGAGTAAAGAAGGAGAATGTCCTTGGCAGCAGCGACCTTGCCAGTGATATTCAATCTTGCACCTTAATTAATAGCCTGTAAATATTTATTTAGCAATTTGCATACAGTACAACATTTGGATATTGCATTGAATTGCACATCCAGGAACAAATTGCATCTTAAAAAGCAGTTTTTTGGAAAGGCAATAACTGCTTAATGAATAAGGAGACATGCATTACCATGTAAAAATTGACATTTCTGCATGGGAATTACATTATTGCAGATTAATAAATGGGGATCTTAGACTCAAACACCCCCCTGCTATTATAAAATAACCCCTGTCCCAGGCAGCACCCTTATTGGCATCAGAAGAAGTACCAGTCGGACAACAGAGAGATGCAGAACTATGAACATGGCCGCACAGAGGAAAACCAGGAAGCCCACTACTTAAGATGATATTTAGGGGGCTATGCACTAAGCTCAATAGCTTTGCGCTCTGATTTTGCAAAAAAGCAGGTTCGTTAAAAAGTGAGGCCGGGGACGCGATTCACTAAGGCCTTGAGCCCATTTTTTAACGTACCTGCTCAAAATAGCTCAGAACAGCCACAGCGTACGAGTTGCTTTTTTTCCCCCTGCTAGCGTTCTTAACCTTTACGTATGCTAGTTGATAGAAAAAAAAGCTGTGTGTGCTGTGCACGCGCATAGTAAGTGAAACTTCTTTGACTTTTGTCACAGAAATTGTATTTGTATTGGTGATGTTTTAATTAAAAATCAAAATACAATTTCATTGCCAAAACGCAAATACATTTGACTTTTAATGCGCGTGCTCGGCACACATCCCCTGTATTAGCTATTTGCACTAAGTGTGAATTCCTCATGTGTATGTGTGTCAGTCAGTGTGTGTGTGTGTGTGTATGTGTGTAAGTCAGTGTGTGTGTGTGTGTGTGTGTGTCAGTCAGTGTGTGTGTGTGTGTGTGTGTGTGTGTGTGTGTGTGTGTGTGTGTGTGTGTGTGTGTGTGTGTGTGTGTGTGTGTGTGTGTGTGTGTGTGTGTGTGTGTGTGTGTGTGTGTGTGTGTGTGACTGACACACACACACACACACACTGACTGACACACACACACACACATACACTGACTGACACACACACACTGACTGACACACACACTGACTGACACACATACACACACACTGACTGACACATACACACACTGACTGACACACACACACACACACACTGACTGACACACACACACACACATACACTGACTGACACACACACACTGACTGACACACACACACTGACTGACACACATACACACACACTGACTGACACACACACACACACACACACTGACTGACACACACACACACTGACTGACACACATACACACACACACACACACACACTGACTGACACACATACACACACACACACACACTGACTGACACACACACACACACACACACACACACACTGACTGACACACACACACACACACACACTGACTGACACACACACACACACACCCACTGACTTACACACATACACACACACACACTGACTGACACACATACACACACTGACTGACACACATACACACTGACTGACAAACATACACACTGACTGACACACATACACACTGACTGACAAACATACACACTGACTGACACACACACACACTGACTGACACACATACACACACTGACTGACACACATACACACACTGACTGACACACATACACTGACACACACACACACACACACACACACACACACTGACTGACACACACACACACTGACACACACACACACACACACACACACTGACACACTGACACACTGACACACTGACACACTGACACACTGACACACTGACACACTGACACACACACACACACACTGACTGACACACATACACACACATACACACACTGACTGACACACATACACACACAGACTGACTGACGCATACAAACACACACACACACACTGACACACATACACACACACACTGACTGACACACACACATACCCATACACACACACTGACTGACACACATACACACACTGACTGACACACATACACACACTGACTGACACACACATACACACACATACACACATTGACTGACACACACACACACTGACACACACACACTGACACACATACACTGACACACATATACTGACACACATACACACACTGACTGACACACATGCACACACTGACTGACACACATGCACACACTGACTGACACAAATGCACACACTGACCGACACACACACGCATACACAGGGGGCCCGGGAACGCCCGCGTCAGTGGAGGGCGGAATGGTGCCGCTGTCAATGGGCGTTAGGAGCGTGTGGGGGGAACGGCGCCGCTGCCAGCCGCTTCTGTGCATGTGTGGCGTCCGGCAGCGTCGCCATGACTAATGCGCATGCGCGGTGTGGGCAGCGCAGAGCTTGGCGGTAGCTGAACAGCTCCCCTTGCTGCCTGTATGCGAGTGAGCCCAGCAGCACATGCGCATGCGCAGGGGGGCTCTGTCTGAGTCTCCACTCCAGCCCGGCAGAGCGGGCGGCTGGGACAGAGAGCGGGCCTGGTCCCAGGAGCCGGTCAGCGGGTCCCCGCTGCCCCAGATGCCGCCCGTGCCCATCTCCTCCTGGAGGAAATTGCGGCCATTAGGAGCGGCGCCGGCGGCTATCGCCGCCGCCGCCACCGCCGCATATGTCGCGGCTGGGGAAGAGAGCCGGGGGAGCCGTAGCAATGCACGTGGGGGTAATTGCGGCCGTTTGGAGCGGCGCCGGCAGCTATCGCCGCCGCAGCCGCATATGTCTGCGGCCGTGTGGGGGGAGCGTCGCCGGCGGTGGCATCTGATTTTTTGAGCGGTTGGGATCATGTCAGTGTTGGGGTCGGGCTGAGCCAGAACACAGCCCAGCCTCAACTGCCAGCACTGACGTCACATCCGTTTCATTTCTGTCTCCACAATCCATTTTTACCCCAGTTCGAATGAGGTGTCACTAAAGAAGTTTCACTTAAAAAAAGCCGCATGTAACATTTGCATGGAGATTTGCCATCTCCATGCAAGACTGTTACAGGCGATCGTACACTAAATAAATACATTTTAATAATAGTCTACATGAGCAGGGGGTCTCAGGACCTGAACCGCATTGGTTTCAGGTCCGAGGACCCCCTACTTCTGGAGATATAGGCCCCGTTATGGGGTGCCGGTATCCCCTGCACTTTAAAGCTCCCGCGACACGTGACCGGGACATTTAAATTCTGCAGAGGATACCGGCACCCCATAAAGGGGCCTATATCTCCTGAAGTAGGGGGTCCCCGAGGTTGAAACCAATGCGGTTCAGCTCAGGAGACCCCCTGCAGATCTACACTAGTATTAAAACACACATAACAATAAATAATAATTCATTACCTTAGCGGCTATCCGCTATGGTAATGAAGCTGCTTTAATGTATTTTTAATAATAGTGTGCAGGAGCAGGGGGTCCCCTGAGCTGAACCGCATTGATTTCTGCCTCAGAGACCCCCTACTTCCCGAGATACAGGCCCCAGTATGGGGCATCGGGTGCCAGTGTCGCCGCCATCTTTATAGCATCCAAGACACGACGTGGGCTCTATAAAGATGGAGTCCACACTGGCACCGATGCCCCAAACCGGGGCCTGTAACTGTTGCTAATGTTTATGTTCTTTTCATGTATGGCTAATGTATTTATCAGCTTTATTTTGTCATTGTTGTGAATAATGTAATTTGTATTTAGTTACAGATTTTTTGTAATGGCTTATTTCTGGTAGTTAGATTAGAATGATGGTGGTTACTTTAAATTAGAATTTTTTGGCAATGGTTTGGCTTTAGGAATTGAATAGGGAATTGTATAATTGATTTGTATTGTATTGTAATTGTTTGAGGAAATGGATTAATTGATTGATGCTAATTGTATTGATGTTGCTTAGTTTCTATTTGATTTTCAGGGTGGCATTAGTGGTTAGGAGACATTGTTCATAGTGTATTTTATTGTTACATATATTTTGCATAGTGTTACATGATGCACAGATTATTTGCATCATGTACACACTCAATGCAATTGTGTGACATTTCATATACATATGTGTAGCTGCTGGTTTGTTGGTTTATATTTACAATTGCTGCAGAATTTATTTTAAAATGCAATGTGGTGATTTCAAGATTAAGAATTCATGTTTTGATTTATGCATGTTTTATGTGTTTCATAATGGGCAAATAATCTATTATCCATATCTGGATAATAGTTATTTTGCACATTATTGTACTGTATGTGTTGGGGGGGGGGTGAATGTATGTATTTAATGTATAGGTCCGGTTTATTTTTTTTACATACAGGGTTTGTCCTTTGGTCTGCGAGAGACCTCTGGAGACCACCTGAGGTATCCTCGGGTATCTCACGGGTACCAGACTGCGTGGTCCACGGGGGACACCTGCGGGGAAGAACCGGTGGCCCCACATCTGTGGGGGCACCGCAGACCCGTAGTGCCCACCCGTGGATCCCCAGACCCCCGTGAGAACCACCCGAGGCCCCTCAGACACCTGTGGGTCTGACCCGGGGCTTCCAGACATCCGCAGCCTACCGTGGGGACCCAATTGTGCACCACGGTGACCCGTGGAGACCACCTGGTGGGCCATGGCACCTGGTGGGACCCACCAACAGGCCTCCAGAACCTGTATGAAACAAGTTGCTGGTAACCTGTAGGTCTGTGAGGTGACCCGTCAGGCCCACCGGGGACTCACGTGGGCCTGGGGTATGAACCCTGTATGTAAAAGAATAAATCATGTATTTATGGGGGGGGAACAGGGGGTGGGTTATCTATTTAATAAATAGAATGATGTTTATTGTGGGGCTGTGTATTGATTTTATTGTGGGTACTGGGGGTGGGCGGAGGGGGTATTGGCCCCAAGGGTATGTGGGTAGGCCTCCCGGCTGGGTAGTGGGTGAGGGTGGTTAGGCCTCACAGGGTGGGGGGGTTAGTGGGGGAGGGTATGTAGGCCTCCCGAGTGGTGGGTGAGGGTGGGTTAACCCCTTAATGACTGTAGCGGTTAATAACCGCTATGGTGATTAAGGGTTAGGGGACATTACATTGGCTATTGTGATTGTTGTGCATGTTTTGCAGCACCGGAGGGGAATGGGCAGGATGAAGATGAGGATAAAGACGGCCTTCATCGTGGGCGCCAGTAAAAGGTAAGTGTAATATGTTTTTACTGTATTTATTGTAATATATACAGTATGTATTTAAAATGGGCAAATGCATTATTATCCATATGTGGATAATAGTAATTTTGCCCATTACTGTATAGTATGTGTTAGGGGGGTATATTTAGTTATAAATATTTTTTATTATTTTTGGAGGAGCAACATTGGTACCGCAGGTACACCGGGACTCCGGCGGGGACCCCCGGACTCCCGCAGGGACACCCGCACTCCTGCGGGGAACTCCGCTTGGTGAGCCGGGGACCCCCACCCCCGGCCCCGCGGGGTCAGCCGGGGACACCTGCGCGACCCCCGGGCTCCCTCGGGGACCCCCGCGGGGTCAGCCGGGGACACCCGCCGGCCTGTTGTATGGGTTTTGCGCATGCAAAAATGAAAAGCAATAATTTTTTCTAAGTCCAGCTTTTTTTGTGTCTACACTGACCTGATGTGTTCTGATCAACGCAACTTTCGCGTACGCTAAGGTTGCGTTGCTTAGTGCATCCCGCTTAAGGGCAGAATTTAACGCAAACAGGGTTACGAACGAGCAAAGTTGGACTTAGAAAAAATTCCAAAAAAAGTCAGTTTTAGAGCGCAAAGTGCCTGTTTGCGTTGCATAGTGCATCGGGTTGAGCTCAAAATCACGTCCTAAGAGCACTTTGCGCTCTAAAAGTGACTTATCGGAGCTTAGTGCATGGCCCCCTTAGACTTTTCTTGATACTGTATTTTTAATACGAAACGTTATTAGCATTACATGAAAACATTTAACATTTTTCTTAACTGGCGTATAGTTTACCTTTAAGATGCCATGCAACTAAGGAAAATTATTTTTTGCCATCTCACCTAACAGTGCCTCATAATCGCCAAGAATGAATGGCAATTAGCTGCAATCACAAGTAGAAATGTGTAGAATTTGCCATTTTATTTTGAAGTTCACAAAAAAAATTTGCCTAACATTAAAGGTAAATTTGCAGGTAACGTGACCATAAATTTTGGTCACATGATCCTTTAAATATTGTCATTTTTTGCAAAATTTATCCAACGTTGAGCACGGTTACTTTCATGAAAAATTTCACAAAAACACTATTTAAAAAATATTTCGCAAAGCACATTTGAAGACATTTGTACATTTCTATTAGTCAGATGTTCATGAGTGTACTTTAGATGCCAGGTACATTGTTCTGCTGAAGTCAAAGTTCTATATTGCTGATTAGCACATTAGGAGGTAGAGAATTCAGGAATCCTTGTTTTAGTAGATTAACAAGACAAGCATGTTGCCTAAATACGGTATGATATTAGAATGAATATCCATTGAAGCCACAATAGACATCACAAGGGCTATATGTATCTTTGCATATATATTTAAAAACGACTGAATGGATTCATTGCACCCCACCAATGTCATCCTTATAAACTAATTTATAAAACAATATTGGCTGAAGCTACCATATACGGTATTATAGACAGAAAACAATGACATGCTTCAACTTTACCCATATCCACAGTTCTACATGGCAACAAATAAGTAGAATAAATATTTTTCCCTACAGTGTGCTACTATTATCCTACTTAAGCAAAACTGTTGAAACACATTATTAAGCAAAACATACTGTAACAAGTTGAGAAGTAACCTACTTACCTTTTCCATAGATATATTGTGAGAACTCCAATGGAAAATGTACAAAGCATAATAATGAGAAGTAGGAGCCAAGCCTGAATTCCTTCGTTATCTAAAAATAGAATATGTTGGTGAGTTTAGCATAAATGGTAAGGTTAGCTTTTTTAAATTTAAGAGGTCATTGGACATCTCGTGTTTTTCCTATCGCACTAAAATTTGAGTTTTGAAAAATTATTATCATATACTTATAATGTTTTTAGAGATGTGCAAATCTTTCTCCCCAGTTTGCGAACCATGCGAAATTGCCACTTAAAAAAAAAAACTTACCTGAGATACCTGGGAAATATGCTAATTTCAATCATTTAACTATATTGCATACCCAAATTATACATGTGTAACACCCCTATCTCTCCCCCTGGTAGCAGGAGATAGGGTATACATGTGTGTGAACAGGGTTCCGAACCACTCCCGATTGGGATTAGAGTGTTGGATCCCCGGTTTGTTAACTGTAATCTCAGGGTTCCTTCTGGCAGGTTTAGGCCTTGGCTGTAATGGATGATGAAGTGGTGGTTGTGAGGACAGGATAAGAAATAGGGCATCAGAATCTTTTGCAACTTAAAGGAGTTTATTGACAGGGCTTCCACTGCATCAGGGATCAATCTCTGCATACATCCCAGCCCAGGGGCATCACCCCTTCCCTTGGCAGGATAGCACTAGGCATCCTCAGCCATTAACCAAGGCAGGAAATACCAGCAATGGTAATATCCCCTCTGTCTCCTCTCAGCATCACTCCGAGACCCGTCCCTCTCAGGTAAGTACTTAAGGGCTTTAGCCTCTAGTCCACCTGAAGCCTTATGTTGAACAGAGGAGCCTGGTTCACCTACCTCCTCCGCAAGAGTGGTCTCCTGTTGGCGTCCTAGACTGTAGCACCCTGTGTCTCAGAATACTCCTTCTGCCTGAGCTTCAAATCATCCCCTGCTGTGTCTATTTAAGTTCTAGCTAGGTAAATCCATATTTCAATTGTCTGTCTGTCTTCAAATCATCCCCTGCTGCGTCTTAATTAATTTCAGCTTTCACACTTGGGCAAGACAACACCCTGCTTAGAAAAACCACCTGTTCTAATGTCTCTCACATGTGCTAATTAAGTTGGTTGGGCCAGTCAGGTAACATTTTAGAAGTCTATAAGTAAGCACACAGCAGCCTTGCTGTCTGCAGCCATGTTTGAAGTAGATAGGTTAAAGTAGAATGTTAGTGCTGAAGTTTAAAAGGAAGTTCAAAAGGAGTTAACAAGTGGCACTTAACTATTGCTGTGATGCCGCCTCTACTATTCATATTTGCTATGGCCTCACTTGTTTTCAAATTATGCACTTCTTTCTACCAGCCTCATGTCTCCAACTTTATTCATATATCTCCATCTCTCCTTTCTTCGCCACTTCTCAGCTCACATGAACTACTTTCTTACCTGTGCCCTCTGTCACTACACAGCTATACACCCTGCACTAAACCACAACCCTACAAAACATACTCACACATTCTCTTTCTATCCATACTTCTCCTCCTTGCTTCTGGGGATATCTCGCCCAATCCGGGTCCCTGCCTTATTTCTACATGTGTTTGTCCTCGTCTGCCAAATGCAACTTCTACTCTTCCGGTGTCAATCCCTCCAAAACTCATACCAATTCCCTGCAACCCTCCCTCCTCTCTCCCGTTCTCCTGTGCCCTTTGGAATGCTCGCTCCCTTTCTAACAAGTGCCTCTCTGTCCATTACTTCTTTCTCTCTCACTCTATGCTCCTATTCGCTATAATTGAGACTTGGCTCACTCAGTCTGACTCTGCTCTGGAAGCTGCCTTCTCTTTTGGGGGACTTTCTTTCTCCCACACTCTGTGCCCTGGTGGCAGGGGTGGAGGCGTGGGGCTCCTCCTCTCCTCTCTCTGTCATTACGAACCCTTCCTATTCCCCCCTCTTTTGCTTTTCCCTCCTTTGAGGCTCACACTGTCCAGATCTTCTCTCCTCTCCCTGTCTACGTGGCGGTCATCTAAAGCCCACCTACCTCTACTCATTCCCCTTCTGCCTTTCTCTCTCACTTTGAATCCTGTCTCTCTTTCTTTCTCTCATCAGACTCTCCTGTTCTTCTCCTTGGAGACTTCAACTGCCACATTGATGACCCCTCTCTCTCCTGGGCTGCACGCTTTCTCTCTCTAACCTCTTATTTGGCCTTCAACAGTGGACTGCAGCCAGCACCCACAAGGATGGCCACTATCTAGATCTGGTTTTCACTAAAAACGTTTGCTCTCTGATTTCTCCATTTCCCCCTTTCCAGCTATGACCATCACCTCATCTCATTATCTCTCTCTCGCTTCTTCCCTTCTCCATCTACCCCTTGTCTATTAATCTACCAGCCTTTGAGTCCACTTTACGCTCCTCTCTCTCCTCTCTCAGTTCTGCTACAGACCCTGACAACCTGGTCAGAAACTACAACTCTGCCTTATCCTCCTCTCTTGATCTGCATGCTCCACTTTCTATGTGCCATCCTCGCCCTTCTAACCCCAGACTCTGGCTAAATTCCCACATGTGCATGCTGCATTCCTCCACTCGTTCCTCTGAACGCCTCTGGAGGAAATCTCACACTCTAGCAGACTTCCTTCAATACAAATTTATGCTACTGCACCGACACACTTTATTCGAGCAAATACCCAGTATGTACCTGGCAGATACCTGGAATGCGCCGCTCCTCACCTCTGACAAGCCCCGTTGCATTTGCCTTCCCAGCCTGGGTTCATGCCTGGCTGATGGGCGGCTGATCTGTTAAATGATAATGATTAGGATTTAATAGGCTGCAATGCTTCGCGTGTCTACCAGATGGCATAAATTCCTGAATTGTAATGCAGTATATATATATATATACTGTGCAGTATTGCAGCCAGCGGGAATAAAATGCTTCAATCCATGCTTGGAAAATAACTCAATGCACTCGGACAGAAAACAGTCACAAACCTCAATACAACCGGGTATACCCGAATTCGTGGGACTAGCCGAGCTCGAATAAAGTGTGTCGCCAGTGTACTGTATCCTGTTTCAACTCTGCCCTCTCTCAAGCGAAACAACCCTACTTTTCTTCACTAATAAACACACACAAATCTAACACAAGCCGCCTCTTTTCTGTCTTTGACTCTCTACTCAAACCACTTTCAGCTGCCTCTTTTTCCTCCATCTCCGCTCAGGACTTTGCTGATTATTTTAAGGAAAAGGTGGAATCCATACGTCAGAATATCCCCTCAGTATCCTCCTCCCATCCTACACCGCTTCCCAATTCTCCTCCTGCCTTCCTTGACTCTTTTTCCGCTGTCTCAGATGAAGATGTGTCACTGCTGATCTCCTCCTCTCCCTCTAACACTTGCCCTCTTGACCCCATTCCCTCCTATCTCCTAAAACTATAGGAGTTGCTATAGTTCCTACTATAACCCCTACGCTCACACACATTTTTAACTCCTCACTCTACTCTGGTACCTTTCCCTCTTCCTTCAAACATGCAACACTTGTACCATTACTCAAAAAGAGCCAGCTTGACCCTACCTGTCTTTCTAACTATCGACCTGTCTCCCTCCTGCCTTTTGCCTCTAAACTACTTGAACGTCTCGTATTCTCTCGCTTGCTCCACTTTCTCAACACCCATTCTCTCCTAGACCCTCTACAATCTGGCTTCCGCACTGCTTACTCCACTGAAACAGCCCTCACTAAAATAACTAATGACTTCCATGCTGCCACAGACAGAGGTCATTAAACTCTGCTCATACTACTCGACCTCTCTGCAGCATTTGACACCGTCGACCACCCTCTTCTCCTTCACATTCTCCACACTCTTGGTATTCAGAACAAAGCTCTATCCTGGATCTCCTCTTATCTCTCCCATCGTACTTTCATTGTCTCTTCTGCTAAAACACCCTCCTCCTCTATCGATCTCTCTGTGTGGGTACTCCAGGGCTCTGTCCTGGGACCTCTTCTCTTTTCTCTGTACACACTTTCTCTAGGTGACCTAATCACACCTCTTGGGTTTAAATATCACCTCTATGCTGACGACACTCAAATTTACATTTCAACCCCTGACCTTACACCTGCTGTACAGACCAAAGTTTCAGAATGTCTCTCCTCAATATCATCATGGATGGCCCTACACCGACTTAAACTTAACATGACAAAAACCGAGATCCTCATACTTCCTCCCAAACCTGGCCCTACTGCCTCCTTCCACATTACTGTTGGTAGTACTATCATTCAGCCAGTAGCCCAAGCAT
Organism: Ascaphus truei; assembly: GCF_040206685.1. Classification (NCBI taxonomy): domain Eukaryota; kingdom Metazoa; phylum Chordata; class Amphibia; order Anura; family Ascaphidae; genus Ascaphus; species Ascaphus truei. The sequence goes on along the minus strand of NC_134485.1, from coordinate 67,501,309 downwards.
GCTGCCTAGGGGTCACACTCGACTCCTTTCTCACATTCACCTCTCACATTCAAAACGTTTCTAAAACCTGTCGCTTTTTCCTCCGCAATATTACAAAGATACGCCCTTTCCTCTGTTGTTCGACTGCTAAAACTCTGACTCAGGCCCTCATTCTCTCCCGTCTCGATTACTGCAACCTCCTGCTGTCCAGCCTTCCTGCCTCTCACCTGTCTCCCCTACAATCTATCCTAAATGCAGCTGCCAGAATCACTCTACTATTTCCTAAATCTCTCAGCCTCTCCCCTGCTCAAATCACTCTCCTGACTTCCTATCAAATCCCGCATCTCACACTCAATTCTACTCCTCACTTTTAAAGCTTTACACTCTTCTGTCCCTCCTTACATCTCAGCCCTAATTTCTCGCTATGCTCCATCTCAACTTTTGCGTTCTGCTCAAGTATGTCTTCTCTCTATCCCCTTTGTATCTAAAGGCCTCTCCCACCTTAAACCTTTTTCATTGACTGCCCCACACCTCTGGAATGCCCTTCCCATCAATACCCAACTAGCATCCTCTCTATCCACCTTTAAGACCCACCTTAAGACACACTTGCTTAACAAAGCATATGAGTATCATCGTGGATAATACTAGACACATGATACATAAAGCTTGGCCCCCTGCAGGTGCACTTACTAGAATTCCCTCCTACTGTCTCTTTACGTTCTGCCTACCTACCAATTAGATTGTAAGCTCCTCGGAGCAGGGACACCTCTTCTGAAATGTTACTTTTATGTCTGAAGCACTTATTCCCATGATCTGTTATTTGTATTATTTGTTATTTATATGATTGTCACGTGTATTACTACTGTGAAGCGCTATGTACACTAATGGCGCAATATAAATAAAGACATACATACATAGGAAGGTCTTGCTTCTCTTCACTCGCCATAGACTGTCATCCCAGGATCTTGAGGCCCCCAGGCAGTCTTTATTAGAAATCCCTGTTCATCATCCCTAGATGAGGGATGAACCTGCACTTCCCTAGGTGAGGGATCAACTGACTATTCTCTCTAGCAACTTCCACTTAGTCATAGAGCAAGAGGAGCCATACTATCCCTCCCTCTCATTCTAGTAGCTTCACAAGCCCAGACTTGTGCCTGTAAGTTGCTACACTCAGCAACTGAGGAACTGTGATGTTACCAGCTCACTATTAACCCCAGCACTGCGTGCTCTTACCAGGACTTATGTGCCAGGCTGGGGAAAAATTAGGGAGGGGGCTACACAAATTTTACAGGTGTGTTCAGTTTTTGCACAGTTATCTCTCCACATTTAAATAAGACTCTCTCTCTCTCTCTTGCACTCTCCCTCTCCCCCTCCATTCTCCCTAGCAAAATCCTGATTTCAAGCTCTATTTGTGATTGCCAAGAGCTGAATTTGGTAAAAGGTTTGTGAATGCATTTTTGGAAACTTTCTCACTTACTGTACTTGTGACTTAGTTTCCCCTTTCTTTATCTTATGTTCTCCCCTTTACAGTATTTACCCTTTTGCTACCTTATTCTCTTCCCCTTATTTACCCTATTTACCTAATTCTCTCTTGTCTTAGTTACATTTTTTTTTAAATGGTTGTATCCAGGGGGTAGAGCTAAACCGTAACAGAAAGATACAATACAAATCTCAGATGACATTGCAGTTTGCTATTGGCGCAAATGAGGGAGGCTTGCAGAGCAGCAATATTAATTTCCCAAAAGGAACCAGAAACATTGATATATCTGTAGCCATGCCTGGTTTGCTACCAGTCTGCCCTCTCTATCATGCAAGCCCTGGTAACAGAGCAGGCAGTGACAGGACCAAATATGGATTTTCAACACAGAGGCAGCTCCCTTGAGATAGGGGAGGAAGTGGGACAAGGCCCGTGTTCTACCCAATCCTGGGTTCAGACCTTGTACCTTCCTCCAAATGTACTTAAGGGGCTGCAACCCCAAATGTAGGCAGTGTCTCTACCGTTGAGAGAGGCAGGTATCACGCAGGATTGATTGTGCATTGGCATCCCCTGTTCCTCTTCCCCTTGGGGGAGAGTGAGAGATTATCATTCCCCTGTCCCTGCTAGATGGGCAAAGAAGAGTAAGGACTGCTTTGGGTGCCCTTGGCCCAGAGTAGAGGTCCAGGGACCATCCAGAAGTTGGAGACCTACAGATAACTGTATTGGGCAGGACGCCTATAATACTGTGTATGCAGAGGAGCAATAAATCGGTTCCAGTTATCTATACCTCCTACCTGCTGTGTAATCTTTCTGGGGGGAGAGGAGTACGTTCTGCTGTGGGAGATTGCCTTTATGCAGTAGATGGATGCACTGTGTACCCAGGAATAAACAAAGGTAATGTACCCCAGATGCCTGTCCAGACGTCCCCACTACCATATGCGGACCACTCAGTATCTCCTGTGAGCCAACAGGTAGCATGCACCAAACACCTGGTAACAGGGGAATCTCCCATGGGGTTGTGGAAACACTGTTACTTATGGAGGCACTGCTGAGATCAGCAACAGGACAGGCTTTCAGCTACGCAAGGCTGGAAGTTATGAAGTACGCTTCCAGAACGAGGGCTGAAGAAAGAGGGAGGCTAGGTGTAGTGTCCAGGGGTCTCCGGCATACAATAACCAGGGCCTACCTTCCCCGCCACAGAACTGCAGCCTATGCTAATCTACAGGGCAAGCTGTGTTGAGACAGAGGGCTATTGCTGGTTCTTAGTTACCCTGCGGGCTGATACATAGGGTGTCTGGAGGAGGTGTCTAGTTGCCGCGGGCCAGAGGCCCCTAAGGAGACTATGGTGTCAGGGTCAGACGGGTTGGCGTAAGGTGCTGACTGTGTGGTGTCTTAGGAGGGGTACCTGATCCGCAGGTCCTATACCTCTCTGCTGGAAGAGCTACCACAGCATCACTTGCAGTCAATACACAGTAAACCAGTGCTTGCGATGGACTGATCGAATGCAGCATGCTGGAAAGAGTTTTGCTAGCTTGGGGTCCTTCCAGAGCCCAAAATATTGCACTGGGGGATTCTTTGAAAAAAGTCTAGACAGGATTCCTGCTTTATATAGGTTCTAGAATGTAAGTTCCATAGGGCAGGGACTTCCTTCCCTTTTTCTTAGTTTGTACATATACAGTATGTACTATTTTTCCATACAATACCCTTCCAGATTGTACTGCACTGTGGAAAATGTTGGCGCCATACAAATAAAAGACAACAATAATAATAATAATAATAATAATAATAATAATATATATTCATTCATTGTTTTGCCTCAATCAGTTTTCATTCTTCATTTTTAAACTCAACTTCCTGACTTAATTCAAGGTACAGTATGCAACATTGTAACACCTATAATTACATTTTACTGTAAATACGACTCTATTAAACTAACCCTTTGCTTTCAAAAAGGCCTGTGCCTGTAACACATTATGTTTCAAAATGTTACTAATCCCTCTGGTAGAAAATTGGATAAACTAACCTGCCAAGCTATAGTACATGTACTGTAGGTTCAAGTTTTTGTGCTTAAAATGAATTTCAATTCTGAGATCTGACAATAGCTATGCAGGACATGAAATTTGCATTTTTCACAATTCTACTGGATAATTACACATATCCCACTAAAAATCAGAATATTCACCATGGATATGTTGGTACTGTACAGAATATCGTGACGTACTGTAGCCCAAAATATCAAACAGTGTACAATGAAGCTTAATCTACAGTAGAACAGACTCATTTGTTTATTATTTTTTGGTCACGGTAGCATATTCTCTCTAGCCTCTTCTTCCCGCCTTTTGCTATATTGTTCTTGATTAGATTTTCAGATGAATCAATGAAGCATAGCAAACATTTTATAAAAGCATAATCTGCAACCATACTGTATGTTAGGAAATGTTGCCATTGCTGCCACTATGGAGCTATGCCTAAATGTCACACGACCCCAATGAGTTTTAACTTGTGTTATTTAACAGCAGTATGATTTTAAACGTCATGGAATCAGCTTGCAATTTACCTTTACCAATGAAAACTGGTTTGCTCCATTCACCCCAAAATTTGCTTTTGGCACATTGTTTTTGTCTTCCTCGGATTTGAATAGAGTATCGTCTGTGTTTATCCAAGTCAGCAAACAAATATTCTTCTTCTGTGCTGCTGATAACCTTAAAGTTTCATTAGATAATGATTAATATACATTTCAGAATTTTTCAAAATGATGCAGCATTTTATATTATGTTATAATATATACATATATATAAAAAATACATTTCTAAAGAAGAAACAGTGATTTAAAACAGCATTGTCAATTACATTGATTGTGTTTTTCTTTAAACATCTTTAGCGTAGTTACTTTAAAACAAATATGACATATTATTTAATACTAAAGGGGTAATTCTATATCCACCGAAGCAGCTTTCGGAACGGTTTTGGCACAAAATGCCTATTGAATTGGATTGAATGTATGTTATTTTTCTGTTACAGTTTTTTTCATTGTATTTTGATTGTTATTTAAGTTTTTAATTTTTTGATTGCCCATTGATTGCAAATGTATTTATGTATGCCCCTTTAGGGCTATACAGCTGTGTGAAAAAGAAAGTACACCCTCTTTGAATTCTCTGGTCTTACATTTCAGGACATAATAATAATCTTCTTAGCAGGTCTTAAAATTAGGTAAATACAACCTCAGATGAACAACAACACATGACATATTACACTGTGTCATATTATATGGGTATGATGTACCCACTGTGTCAATAAATTGGTTTATTGGCATTTGTAATGTGTTTAATTTTCTATGTAATGTGTTTTTATTTTGGGCCAGTTTTTTGTTTACTTCACCATTTATTGCTATAGTTGTAAATCAGGCCCATATTATATTAGCATGATGTACCCACTGTATCAATGAACGGGTGGAGGGTGGTGATAGTTGCCTGGGGAGGGTGATTAGGCCTCCCGGGTGTGTAGTGGGGAATGTGGGTTAACCCCTTAATTACTATAGCGGTTACTAACAGCTAACCATTAGCCATTAGATTTTATTTTTTATTGCATTGTTTATGGCAATGGATGACATGGACGTGATGAGGATGAGGATGGCCTTCATCATTGCAGGCTAGCAGGGGTACGTGCAAGTTATTTTTACAGTATTTCTGCTGGTTAATGTTTTATTTTAAATGGGCAAATGCACAATTATCCATATCTGGATAATAGTAATTTTGCCCATTACTGTACTGTATGTGTTAGGCGGGAAGAGGGGAGGGGTGTATTTATTTCACAGTGGACATGTTTTATTTTGGGCACATGATTGGTACTGCAGGACAGCGGGGACCCCCAGATACCCGCAGGGACCACCCGGGTACCCTTGTGAGGCCCCCAGACAACCACGGGAACAAACTGGAGGTCTCCGGACACCAGCGGGGACCACCAGGAGGCCCACAAACACCCGCGGAGACCACCCGGGGGTCCACGGACACCCGCGAGAACAACCTGAGGACCCCCAGACACCCGCTGGGACAACCCGGGGACCCCTTTGGGCCCTCAGACACCTGCGGGAACCACCGGCTTTTTGTATTAATGGTGTGCATAAAATAAACAATAATACTTTTATTCACGGCTCCATCTCTTTTGCGCCAGCCTTTAGCTGGTGAAAAGGAACGATGAGTTTTTACAATGCGATTCACTTATCACTGCTTTGTGATTCTTGCAGACTGGCAAAAAACGTTGGGTTTGCCATTTTTTGCTTTATCGTACGACATTTTTATCACTGACAGTTTTTGGTGATAAAAAGACTTTATCGCGTGATACTGCAGTGTTATCACTGCTTTGTGAATCGCGCAGCAGGCAGTACCGTGCTATAAAGGCATTTATCTCCCTTAAAACATGTATCAATGCTGTGTGCATAGCTGCCATTTTCTCCAGAATAGGACACAGTGCTCTAGAGATCTAGTTTAAGTCTTACCAATGATCTATATGGCATCATCACCCCTCTCTATTTACTGATAATACCTCTCTATAAACAACCTAACATCCTGCTTGCTTTCCACATAGATTTGTTCCATTGCTCACCTATTTTTAAGCCTGCTGCATTAATGACTCCCAGGTGTCTTTCCTTTGCAGTAGTTGACATTATAGTGCCATTAATCCTGTATTCTGCTTTGGCATTAAATTGTATTTGCCATACTCTTGACCATTCCTCTAAACCTATATCATTAGTCATTTTGTTTACCCCCCTGGAGTGTCAAACCTGTAGCAGATCTTTGCATTATCTTCAAAAATGCATACTTTCGCGCCCAAACACTTTGTAATGTTACTAATGAAGATATTAAAAAGAGCACCGGCTTCAGGACAAATCACTGAGGTACTCCACTGGTTACCTTCCCCTCATCTGAATGTACTCCTTTAACCACAACTCTTGGTGACCTAGGCTTCAACCAATGTATTATTAATTCTACCACAGTACAGTACAATCCCAAGCATTGCCCCTTGTTTATCAGTCTTCTTTGTGAGACAGTGTCAAAGGCCTTACTAAAATTAGGGGAAGTCACATCTACTACTCCACCTGGATCTTACCTTAGTCACTCAGTCAAAAACAATTAAATTAGATTTGGTTGACAGGATTACCCCCCATTTAACCACATTCTGCCCGGGATTTTGTAGTTTGTTGCACTTTAGCTTGTCAACAATTCTATATCAGCAAGGTGTTCATTAATTCTCTCCCTACTGATGTCACACGCACTGGTCTGGTGCTACCTGCCTCTGCCCTACTTCCACATTGTGAAGTGTGACTATGCTGGCTCTTCTCCAGTCATCTGGAACTACAGTACATCTGTTAATAGTGACTGATTCAATAGATACATAATGGTGTTGCCAGCACACCCCTAAGCTCTTAAAATATCCTTGGCCGTATCCCATATGGTGTCTGTAACTGGGACTTATCCCTGTGTAAGAAACTGCCTCTAAATCCAGCAGGGAGCTGGTTAACTGCAGCCAGGCAATTAACCAGACTCCATCTGGCTAATTAGGACTCTGAGACTGGTTTAAAACTCCTGCTAGAACAGACCTAGGGAGATTTTCCTCAGCACACAACAGTGCTGACATGAGAAGAGGGTCTTTAAAATACAGGACGACATTATATTGACAGCAAGACACAAGGAGACCAGACCTCTTTTCCTGGATGCAGAGGACCCAGGAATCTGCCAGAGGCTGGACCCTCAAGCACACAAGACACCTGGACACCACAGATCTGAAGGGTCACCTGCTTTAAGGTACTGCTGAGACTTTGGGGTGGTAGGCTGGAAATGGGCTTAGCCTCTCAGTCTTGTAAGAGAGGGACTGGGGGAAGTAAGTTGGCCCTTACAAAGGGATTGGTGTTTGTTGTTTTGTATATTTGTTGTTGTTGTGCTGTTTAAAGGGACTGGCTCAATAAAGCCATATGTTAATTTCACCCTAATAGGTCTCCATTTGCATACCTCTACACACATCTCTTACAGTGCCATTGACTTGTCCACTATCAGTATTTAAAGTTCCAGTAGGACGTTCTCCTCTGTAAATGGATTTGTGTTCAACTTCTTTCCATTTGTACTGTATTTCAACTACCCAACTCTGGTCCTTCTCCTTCCCCTTTAGCTCTGAAGATTGAGCAATAATAATTATTTCAGTGATCTTCAATACCTTTTTCTCCCTCAGCCAGACTATTCCTTTCAGTTTTTCGTCGTACTACTGTATTCCTCCTTTTGTTTTTCCCCTTTCACTTATATACCAAAAGAGGTAGCACTTACTGTATATACTGTACCTAAAATGTTTCCCCCCCTTCTTTACAGAGATATTTTATCTTCTGCATGGGTCTTTGCATATCTAATTATTTGCTTAGCCTCCTTCTGCCTAGCCTGATACAGTTCTCTACCCTTCTCCCTCTGAATCAGGCTTATACTATTTTCTAAAAGCTGTCTTTATATTTACAATCCCTGTCACTTCCTTTGGAAAACAATACCAACTTTCTTCTCCTTGTATTTTTACTAACCTAATCTATTGCTTTTAGTATCACATCTTTTAATTATTCCCACTGCTTCTGCTCTCCACACCAATTCCCGAACCCTGCCAAAGAGTCTCCTAAATAATTTGCCATATCTAAAATGTTAGCCCTCCTAAAATGTAAAACCTTTGTTTTTGTGTGGTATGACAACCTCTGTCTTTATACTAAACCACACTGATTGATGAGCCAAGCAATCCAAGTTGCTTTCTCTCTCTCTCAAAAATCCATCTGGATTGTATTCAATGATTGATTCGAACTAATCCACTAAACTTTTTAAGCAACCAATCTGTAGATGAATTTTGGTAGTGGTGGGGGCGGGTTTGGGCAAAGCAATCTGTGAATTCAGGGACACTGATTTGAACTAGTTTGCCCATATCTAACAACAAAAATAATAATTTTGAATCCAAGTATCAGCTCTCCCTAATGACCTGAGCAAGTCACTTTTCTCAATGTGCCCTGGGCACGAAAACTGGACTGCCATCTCTTTGGATGAAGCGATGATAGTGCCTGTAACATTATGTGCATCCCGGTGTATATTGTAAACAGGGTATAAGTACAAAATATTATTTTGAATTATAAATAGCGCTCTTCCTGCAACTGATTATTCCCATACTTTTTTTTAAATTAAATGAATAAACATAGTTACATAGTAGATGAGATTAACAAAATGACATATCTATCAAGTTCAACCTACACTATGCTAAATTTAGACTGATACTTTAGCCTATATATGTACTTACAGTATTTTGAACCAGAGGAAGGCAAAAAAATAAACCCCCCGGTGAAACATCATCGAAGGATGTCTCATAAGGGGAAAATTAAATTCCTTCTTGACTCCAAGAATTGGAGTACTCCCTGGATCAACATCCTTTCCATGTTAACGTATTTGGTATATCCATGTATACATTTCCTTTCTAAAAAGATGTCCAACTTTTTTTTTTTTAAGGTATCAAGGTATTTTCGAATGTATCTGCTATCGCAGTCGACATGGGTATTGAATTGCACATTTTAACTGCCCTTACTGTAAATAACCCTTTCCTCTGTTGCTGGTCAAATCTCAAGGGATGAACCTATGTCCTTTGTACTACCCTTGGGATGAATAGCTCTTTTGAAAGCTCCTTGTATTGTCTCTGAATATATTTGTATATACTGTACGGTAGTTATCATATTCCTTCTTAGATGCCTCTTTTCTAATGTAAACACATCTGAATTAGCTAGCCTCTCCTCATAAGTCAGATTTTCCATCCCCTTTATTAATCTTCTCTGCACTTTTCTAGTTCCATAATATAATATTTTATGGAGCGGTGTCCAAAACTGTACTCCATATGAAAACTTTACTCTGTATGTGCCTTGTGACATATTTGATATACTCCTATAGATTTAAAGTGATTTAAAAATATAATGGTGATATATCTAATGAATGTGATAAATAACTACAAATATGCAATATAAAAAGTTTCCAGCTCTGCAAACCCTGCTCTCTGCTTTTTCTGGGAAATATGAGTGCACTTTTTCTCACTTTTCGTGTTTTATCAATCCAGTGGAAACATATTTGCACTATTTTTATATTTTGTATTTTTCTGTTTCTCGGTCACTTAGAATGTATGCTCTCCGAATTTTGAAGAAAGCTATCATTTAGATGAACAAGAACAGGTCTTAAGAGGGTTTGCAGAGCTGGAAACTTTTTATATTGCATATTTGTAGTTATTTATCACATTCATTAGATATATCACCATTATATGTTTAAATCACTTTAAATCTATAGGAGTATATCACATATGCCACAGTACAGTATTGAAATAGCAGCTCCCTTTATACTTATTTGCATATCATGTGGTTAGGTTATGGTTGTAGGTTATACACTGTTACTGTACATCATTATGAAAATTAGTGAAAAAATAAAACAATGTAAAAAAATGTGTACATTGCATAGTATTCATTTTTAAATTGATTCACTCAAAATGAGTACTTTGTAGTCATACACACATTTCAATGGTTTGTTGATTGGACAGTTCTACACCCAATTTTTTTTTAACATATAATGGTTGATATTATATGGAAAAACATACAGAATGTTATGTCATTTATCAAATTATGAAGGAGCATGTGGCAGTCAATAAGCTTATAACTGGATACAGTATGTCCCATAGTTTGACATTTGTTAACAGACAATTTAATATAATATAAATATACAGTATATGGGCTTTAGATTAATTGTTCTTATTACCCTGATTAGAGGATTCTTCTTTGTCTCAGAAAGCTTTATTTGGTATTGAAAGCAGTTTTTGGAGTATGACTGTACAGTTAATGGTGGACTCCATCTGATTTTGATATCCTCATTTACAGGTGACAAAGATACATTGATTGGAGGATTGAATATTTCTGTAATTGATTAAACATAAATTTCAATAAAGTTAAAACAGCCACATAATTTGCAGTCACAAACTCTATAGGCTATTGATTAAACAATGAGAATGGCCCTTGAGTGGTGAACGAAAATAACAGATTTCACTGTATTCATTTAACACGTCTTACAAGTCTAAGCCTTCAGTAGAGATTGGGCATTTTACCGGTACCACAGTAATATTGTGGTAATAAAAACTGACACTAAATCAATCTGTAACAACATTTATTAGCGCTGTAATACAAGGTGATGGCTTCTGGGATCATAGGGATGCAACGTTGAAGCGGCCATGTGTGTGGAGCCTTCTCTTACAGTGCTGTCAGACATGCTTCTCTCCATTCCCCGCATCCCCCTCTTCAACAGCACTTCTGTCTGTATCAGAACAGCCGGAAGAGTGTTAAGGAGGGAGGAGGGGAGTGTCTGGCAGTTCCATGAGAGGTAGCGGGCAGCAGCTGCAAGAAAGAAAACAGCTTCTCTCCCTTTACAACAGGCAAGAACCCAGGGTGATGACCCACCTACCTCAATCCCTACAATTCTCCTGGGACTCCTCTTAACCCTTTAACCCCCCTTGGGCTCCTCTTAGCGCCCTCCCCACCCCCACCCTCGGACTCCTAACCCTTTTCCCACCTGGGACTCCTAACACTCTCACCTCTCCCCATAATCCCTTCTCCTCTTATTAACCATTTGAATACAAAATAAGCTGCAGGGCATTGCAGATACATGTGATGCAAGTCTCTCCTGTAGAAAAAAGTCTTCATTTCAAAACTGTTTCCATTTCTTCCCCTCGTTTTTTCTCACCTACACTGCTTCCATCACTCTAAAATCACCATAATTCATGCCTCAGTCCCTTAAACCCATTTCTCTCCTCCTTATATACTTCCTCCATTTAGAAACACATTTCAATGATAAAATGATAAAAAATATCTAAAACATATTTTTGGACAATACTTATGAATAAAAAGTGTTTCAGTGAAATACATCTTCAGACCTTTTTTTTTTCAACATGATCATTCTCGCAATATATGTATTAATATCGGCATCATGAGAATTTTTTTTGTTATCACCCAACCTTAGCCTTGTGATAAATGTTATTTTAGATAGCAATTTTATTTGGCTTTAATATTTGTTGGAAATGCACATTAGATATATAAATGAGCGAATCTCTCAATACTAAAAGATAGGAATTGACTGATAATTTTGCAAAATCTGATCTTCTTGAGGTGTTTAAGATTGATCATTTGTATGCGTATAAGTGAAAAACCAAAATACCGTATTTCCTCGATTCTAAGACGCACCTTTTTTCCATTTTCACATGTCTGAAATTGGGATGTATCTTAGAATCGATGTTTAAAAAAAAACTGCTAGGGGCCACTGCTTGAGCAGCCACAGCAGCCACAATGGGGATGCTTTCAGCGCTTAATAAAATCGGGTGTTAGCGGCGGTGATGAGCAGGTGCAGAGAGAGAGCACGGGACACAACATAAGTAATGAAGGAATTACGTTGCTCCCAACCCCAGCACAGCTCTCATAGTGCTGAACAGGAACCTGCTTGTAGTGCAGAGGAGAGAAGTTGTACTGTAGAGTTGTACTGTACTGTAGTGTAGTGTTGTGCAGTGTATTGTTGTGCAGTTTAGTGCAGTGAATTGTGACTTACCATAAAATGGCATAAAAAAGACTACAATACAGCATTGAAATGCAAAGTTATTGTGTTAAGCAGAAGAGCACGGAAATAGAGCTGCGGGAGGCAAAACGTAATATAAATAAAGCAAATATTTGTCGCTGGAGGAATGACTGCACTGCAATATTTGCTTGTAAAGCAACAACCAGGTGCTTTACAGGACCCAAGAAGGGAAGATACCCACAAGTAGATGAAGCTGTGCTTCATTTTGTCATTGAGACATGAGTAAAAGAATTGTATGTCACACAGCAGGCAATGCAAGTAAAGGCAGCAGAAATTACCAAATCTCTTGGAATAGATTACACAATTTTCAAAGCAAGGAGAGGTTGGTGTGACCAATTCATGCATCGTGAAAGACTATCACTAAGGCACCGAACATCTATCTGTCAAAAGATTCCAGCTGACTTTCAAGAGAAGCTGCTAAACTTCTAGCGATACGTCATTGAATTAAGAAAGAAACAAAACTACAGGTTTAATCAAATTGGAAATGCTGACGAAACCCTGTTACTCTCCGATATGCTTCGAAATTATACTGTAAATCCTAAAGGTGCTAAAGAGGTCAAGATCATGAGCGCGGGTTATGAAAAGTAGCGTGTCATTATGCATAACTGCTGATGGCCAAAAGTTGCAGCCTTATCTAATTTTAAAAAGCAAACTGATACCCAAGAATGAGATATTTTCCAAATAGGTAATTGTGCATGCACAAAAAAAAATATTGATAGATGACAGTTGACCTGATGGAAGACAGGGTAAAAATCGTCTGGAGTAGATGTCCAGGAGCTCTACGTAACACACCTAGTATGCAAGTTCTTGATGCGTTTCGTGGACATTTATCTGAATAGCTAAAGAATAAGCTCACCAGAATGCACTGTGACTTGGTGGTTGTTCCTGGTTGCATGACTAGCAAACTTCAAGCCCTCAATGTTTCAGTGAACAAACAGTTTAAAGATCATATAAGGAAAGAATATGAGGCATGGTTGCTATCTGAAAACCTTCCTTTAATACCTTCTGGTAAAATTAAGAGGGCATCTGCCTCAAAACTTGCAGAATGGGTGTTACCTGCTTGGAAGAAAATACATAAACAATAGTAGAGCATTCATTTAAGAAATGTTGCATCACAAATGCACTTGATGGTACAGATGATTTACTTAATGTTTTACCAGGAAGTAATACATTGAGAGTTACCTCTCATTTTCAAGTATGTCCTGGGCATAGAGTTAAAATGACAAACAATACATGGCTACAATACATAGTTACATAAGTGAACAGGGTATCAACAGAGGATGATCTTTTGTGGGAAAACACTGACCTCAATGACTCCCAAAGTGATCCAGAAGAATATTTAGACTCAAACTCTGAATGTGATAAGGAAGAAGAAAGTACGAGCCACTTTCAAGGCATGACCATACACGCTTTGGCCAAAGGGTTAACTAATTTACCCCTTTTTCAAGAGATATATAGGTATTTCACTGCATATTTTTATCACATTGGATGGTGCTCTGGACTTCTTTGTTTCTTGTTTTATACAATTAGCCACGCCCAGTAGCACTCCTTTTGACACTTATATTCTTATATACAGTACCGACACACTTTATTGCAGTGTGGTCGGTACCGCAAGCCGGGATATTTCCCGGCTTGCTTGTGGCTGCCCCTCGGCGTGCCGCGCGTCATAGACGCGCGGTCACGCGTCTTCGGGAGCCTGCGCCCCCTGCACGCGCGTACAGGGCTCCCCGAGGGAGCCCTGGTGTCCCGCGATCTGCGGGACGGCGGCAGGGGGTTCCGGGGGACCCGGCGGACCCAGTAGCGGTAGGGAGAGCGCCCCGATCGGAGGGCGCTCTTCCGCTGCTTCGGCGCGCGCCCGTCACACTCGGGCGCGCGCCAGGCTACTGCTGCGGCCAAGAACGGGCAAATGCTCGAATAAACTTGGCCGCAGCAGTATATATATTGTGGTAATTTTGGGGGGTTTCTGAGAGCTTGCTGGGTATCTGTGTGTTTATTAACTTTGTCTAGCAGGTCTCAGCTGTTTTGGAGATTAGTGGCTCGTCCCACCCAGGGTTTAAAGCTCGCCCCTCCCCACTGTCCAGGTAAGCAAGTTTTCTTTTCATGCAGCTGGTTGCGAAGGGTTCAATGCCAAGACCATCCTTCCTCTAATTATAGAGGTAAAAAGGGATTTTAATCAGTTAGTGTTTAGGACCTGCAATACTGTATTATGGTCATGCCTTGAAAGTGGCTCGCAGGCTTACACACTTTGACCAAAGGGTTAACTAAATTACCCCTTTTTCAAGAGATATATAGGTATTTCCCTGTGTACTTTTGTCACATTGGATGTTGCTCTGGACTTCTTTGTTTCTTGTTTTATACTTGGGCTATTAACAGGTTAATATATTAATATGTTCTGCAATCTTATGTATTTGTGTGACCTATTCTAGGTTGGTTAGTGTTATCTTGTCTATGTATATAGTGCCCACTATCCACATAGGCAAGACTGGCTTAGCAACAATTTGGGGTAGGCGATAAAAACTGCCATTATTGTTTGCGCTTGTCTGTTATTGCCAGGTATAGTTTAGTGCAGTGTTTCCCAACTCCAGTCCTCAGGGAACCCCAACAGGTCAGGTATTGAGGATATCCCTGCTCCAGCACAGGTCGGTCAATCAGCGGCTCAGTCATTTTGACTGACCCACCAGTGCTGGAGCAGGGATATCCTTAAGACCTGACCTGTTGGGGTTCCCTGAGAACTGGAGTTGGGAAACACTGGTTTAGTGAATAGCAGGTGAATACGTAATTTGGTGTTAGTCATTTGCATACTGCACACTGCATTAAAAATAACACTGACGTGTCACTGCATTACAACACACCTTATCACTGCTTTGCTGCTTACAATGTGGTTTAGTTAATAGGTCATTACAAACGGGCGTTCAAAACTCACAATGCCAATTTTCTAATTTATCGACCTGTAGTAAATCTAGGTAATTGTTCCATCCTCTTAAGGAAAGAAACATTATCAACTGAATTGATTTAAGACTACTTACCTATATTTGCAGTTACAAAAGTTTTAAACAAGTGAACCTCATGACTGGAAAATTGGATTTCAATTTTTCTTCCCAGGTTTCCTCCTTTCACAGCATTTGAAAACACATCTTTCATATGACACCCAATGTTTTTCTTCTCTTGATTTGTTAAATATTGCTGACATGCAAACACATCTGATCTATGTCTGTACAAAGTAAAATAGAAATATATGTTTTTAGCATTATTTTGTAGCATTGCAAATAAAAAGCTTGTTGTGGAAGTAATTTACCTTAATGAAAAGGAGTATTGGGTTTCTTTTGGTGCATCTTTCTGTATTTGCCATGTACAGTTTAGACTGGTTAAGTTGTATATTATGCATGACACATTGCAAATGTATTCTGAAAGAAGCAAAATAAATAACTGCGTGTTTAGCTCCCAATGTGAATAGTATAGAGGGACATATTTACTAAGCAGTCTTCTGCCATAAGATACTTTCCAATTCTGAAAGACACCTCATAGTTACAGCCTATTGACTTGAATGAGCTGGAAAGTGTCTTCGAGAGGCAGAAAGCTTCTTATTGCAGAATGTTGGAGAAAAACCAGCGCACAACTCTTATAGTGAAGTAAAGCTTGTGATTGGCACAATTGTGTAAAAGGATAAATATTGCGCGTACATCAAGACCATTCTTTAACGCATTTCATGTAACATAGACAGTGGTTGACAAATCACCAAAAAAATCTACTCGCCACCTAGTACCAAACGTGTGCTGCTTGGGCCAATATTTACTCGCCCGGGGGTTAAATCCACTCGCCCGGGGCGAGCAAATGTATAGGTTTGTCGAACACTGAACATAGACATGGGAATGTCTATGAATCGATGTCCACAGACACTGTATCTTGGCAAGATGAAATACTGTAAGTGGAACAGATCTTTTATCCAAATTGCTGCGTTGTCTGCACCATCCAAAGGACACAGCACTCGAATAGCAACGGCACAGGGCTACTCCATTTTTCATTTTTTTTATATACAGTATCTATTCTTAATTCCACTCTACAATATATTATCTGTGAAGGACCCTCATATTAATATATTAGAATATCACAACATTAAATATATTTCAGGCACTAGAATCTAAAACTGCACTTAAAAAGAGAGG
This sequence comes from Ascaphus truei, assembly GCF_040206685.1. Lineage (NCBI taxonomy): Eukaryota > Metazoa > Chordata > Amphibia > Anura > Ascaphidae > Ascaphus > Ascaphus truei. Next base: position 67,485,038 of record NC_134485.1, on the reverse strand, counting down.
GGTTTTTTGTCTACACTATAAAAAAAACAGTGTGACGCATATATAATAGGAAGAGACAATAGTAAATACATCAGATTTACATTTCATAAACTGACCTGGAGGAGCATTATAAATATATTCTGTCCAGTTGCTTTCTGTTACAATTCTATTGTTCTGGTCAAAATGTATTTCTCTAACTTTAGCAATAAAGCCAGGATGTAAGCGAAGTTTTAAAGTTGCATGATTTTCCGATGTTTCCTCCTAAAAATAAAACATGAATTGTTTACTGTACACCGCATAATTACTGTATTTGTAAAGATTATAACTAAAAATGTATCTTGTTTTCTATGTAAGCAAACATGACGTACCATTTATACAGTAAGTTAACAATAATATATATATATATATATATATATATATATATATATATATATATACAGTGTATATATATATATACTAATTAATATCATTATTAAATGAAACAGTTTTGAAAAGGGAGAAAAAAAATTACGACTCCAAATTATGTTAGCAAAATAATTTCGAAAACACGGATTACCGTTATGTCGTGTTTTCTGTCCAGGAATCGATATGAAAACTGGTAACGTACGGTAAAGTTCTTGATTTGTTCATTATTCTCTGTAGCCCAGGAGAGAGTAACAGAGTTGACGCCATAGGCAGAAATAGTTACATTGAGCTGTCTCGGAACAACTGTAAAGAGGTTAACATTACCCTATTAGTAGAAATAACAAAATTGAAACTTAAATGCCTGCTAATAGTTGGGGGGGAAAACATATCAATATACAGTATACTTCAATATATGAAACACAGACACACACAAAGGAGACTTTGTATCAAGGCAAAATGTTGCCATTCTGGGGCAAAACAAACTGCACCAGATATACAATATGAAATAAAAAATACTATTGATTCCACTGATTTTCTTTATATACATACTGTAAAAAATATTTGACCCAGAATTCCACCACTTCTGCCTCGATTCATACATACATTTGGTGCTGTTTGATACTGATACAAACACCTATCTCATGTACCTACCATGTGTACACCTATCTCATGTACCTACCTATCTCATCTTACTACCTCATCTACCTTCCTTTAACATCTATACTGTAATAGATTGAAAGATAAATAGATGTCAACATTTATATTTCTACTTACAGTATATATGATGTTTGTGTGTAGAAAGCTATAAAACATAATCACAAGATGAATGCACAATTTGAACATGCATTGAACATGAGACACAAACAAACTCAGTAATAAACCAAATAAATGAAGGCCTGGGACGAAGGAGACATGATGTGGCACGACACCACCTCATTCCCTCCCCCAACCTTGATGAGATGGCACGTCCTCCCACCCACCAACACCCCCAAAAGACATTTGATGCTAGCCTCCCAATCCCTCCACCTCTATACCTCCCCCATCCTTACCACACCAGGGATCATATAGGATGATGTTGCACACCTCCCTTCTTCCCACTCATCCACATCCTGGATAATGTTGCATTCTCTCTCTTCCCTTCACACCACAGATGATATCGCCAGCACCTCATGATGTTGCACACCCCTCTCCTTACCACTAGCCTGCCCCCCAAGGGACGCTGCATGCGTACCCCTTCTTCCCGCACAGCAGATGATGTCAACTGCACCCCTCCCCCACCTCGAATGATGTATGCCCCTCTCCCTGCCATAGCTCAGATCACGTTGCATGCACCCCTTCACTTCCTCCCATATACACCCTGGATGATGTACGAAATGTCTCACTATTTCCTTTCTGCACTCCTTCCCACATCCTGGATGATGTTGTACGACCCACTCTCTTCCTCCCACACCCCACGTGATGTCTCACAAATGCAAACACCCCCCATCCTTCCCTATCATGGATGACATCACCAGAATGCTTGCGCACTGGAACCAAAATGGTTTTGAGGTCAGGGATAATTCTGGCAGCCAATAAAAAGCGGCAACATCATCAGCAATAAGCTATTTACTTTTGTGGAGATATGACAGTTTTAAAAATGTCTTTGCAACATTTTTGGTGTCATTTTCCATCATTTGCATTTTTCTCTACACGTTAAGTTAAGGTAGGTAAAAACAGGGACCCTCCACCGTACAGCATGCAGCCAATAAAAATATCACCTGTGAGCACAGTCACATGTCTCACACTCCATTTAGCAGTACAGTATGTAAAGAGCCATGTGATATGATACCATTTGATTCTGCTGCAAAGCACAATGACATGCTTACGGATGTTGCCATTTGAGAAATTTTCCCCTCAAAAATATTAGCACATTTTGCCTGATTTGTGAACCTCTACGAAAGATTTGCACATCTCTATATGGTAATACACAAAGATGTCACAGCCTTTATACCTTAGCGACGCTAGTAAGCTTTTAATTCAATTTAGTGACATCTTAAAACCAACAATCCAGAGTTACAATGCCCTTCTGGCTCACATACAATGCTACATTTAGTTTACACAGCATGGTCCATGTGTCAGGTCACCACATCCTCGGTTATCAAGCAATTCAATGGATCAAAATAACAGGCAAAAAAATAAAAAGGTGCCAGCCTGGCATTGCTGTATAATGCATCTGGACATCCCCACATATCTAAATAACACAAAGCCCAGCACACACTGTCTATAGATCATAGAACAAATGAAAGGGATAATGCCAAGAAGAAATGAAATGACATTTAATTTGTAACACAAACCACCAATATTAGAACCACATCCCCGACATCAAAAAATGATAACATGCAATAATAAAACATATAACAGGCAAAAACAGAAGGAATAATGGAGGGGGGAGAGGGCGGTGAATAGGGTACAATAACAATAGGGTCAAGACAACACATAGGTGGGTACAAACAATGGGGAAGCAGAAGGGGGGCAACGTTTCGCCAGGCCCGTTCCCCCTCTCTCCAATGGAACAGAGGGGTACTTTCCTGTCCTCCAGACCCACAATAAAAACATCAAGTCCCACAGAGAGACTGAATAACCCCCACACAAACAGTTCAATAGGGTATTAGTGAACAACCAAAATGGTGAGTATATAGCAAAGTCAGAAGGAGCAGGATAAATGATGTGAGGCAAAAATGCAAACCACAGGCAGTCTAGTGAAACTCAGCAATCCTGCTCCTGCTGCTTCCCCATTGTTTGTACCCACCTATGTGTTGTCTTGACCCTATTGTTATTGTACCCTATTCACCGCCCTCTCCCCCCTCCATTATTCCTTCTGTTTTTTCCTGTTATATGTTTTATTATTGCATGTTATCATTTTTTGATGTCGGGGATGTGGTTCTAATATTGGTGGTTTGTGTTACAAATTAAATGTCATTTCATTTCTTCTTGGCATTATCCCTTTCATTTGTTCTATTATCTATAGACAGTGTGTGCTGGGCTTTGTGTTATTTATATATGTGTATTGGGTCCTCCGCAGCCTGTTGCACCCTGCAAAAAACTCTTTTGCTTTCCAGTGTGTGCTGTATATCATTGTTCTGATCCCCACATATCTGATCATAAAAATGTGCCACTGGATAAGTATTCAAAACAAAATGCTCACACAAATGTAAATGCAAAGTGTCTGGGGAGCTCATTTCTACAAGAATGTTGTAACAATTTTACTCGCACAAATATGGAACTTATTGTAACTTGGACAATGTCCTCTGTTGATCAATGTGACCCATTTATTTGGAGAAGTAACATTGTTCCTGTGATCAAATGATACAATTGGATGAGTAGGCAAATATTTTGTATCATTTTGGAAATGTCAGAAGATCCTATTGTGCCAGACTTGTTGATGCATAGTATAGAAAAATACTTGGCATTGATGTGTTTTTTTCTCTGGTAAGTGCTCCTTTCTGTATCTCTTATGATGACAAATAATACATGGTTACAAATACATAGTTACATAAGTAAATAGGGTATACATTATATACAAGACATTGCATGCACAGTTAAAGATAATATATATTATAGGCTTATGTTAAAGTTACAGACCAGATTAAAAAGGCATGGGAACACTAAATGATACAGTGGTCCTGAATAACAACTCTTAAAGCATCTATGAAGAGAGAGAGAGAGAGAGTGTTGGGTGCAGGATGGAGCATGAGGTGTCAATTCAGTTTAAAGTAAAAGAGAAGGCAATAAGATGTGAATGAGTAATGGAGCAGTTTCAATGGAGATCAGAAAGAAGAGTGAGGGGTAGTGAGGTGCTGTTGCACAAGAGTGTGACAATAGGAGTACAGATGGAGAGAGAGGAGTAGTAAGATGCAGGTGGGCGATAGACAGAAAATTACAGATATTCCTAGTGATAACAACATATCCTGTAATAACTAATTTAATAGAATTCAATGGCAGTAATGACATGGAATGTCACAACATATCCCATCAGAGACTAGAGGGAACAGTGAGATCTGTGACATCTGTAGGTACAGTATAGACAAAGAGAGACAATGAACGACAAAGGTGAAAAAAGATACAATGCAGGGGTAGTTTTGTTGGTCCATAAAATAATTTTGCCTGGGTATTACAAGTTCTGACTGGCTACAGCACAGACAGTGAACTATCCCAGCCATGTCGATCTATTAATGACATTTTTAAATAGCAAATAATATTTTAAAATATTCTAATTTTATATCTGTGTAACCCTTCTATGGTACCCCACCTGACATGAGATTGGGGGGTACACTCCTTCTGGTCACTCTGAGTGGTTTGGGTGCTGTGACCTGCTGATAAACAGGAGGGCTGAGTGCACCGCGGTGTTGTGGGGAGAACCCAGGACAGGACAGGAGGTGTGGTGTGGGACAGGTTACCTTGTTCTCTCAGGGTGCACAGCGCCTCCAGCCAGTAGGGATCCCCTGGGGTCTCCAGAGGAGAGACCCCCACTGACACTCCATTCTCCAGACACCAGGAACAGGGACACACACAGCAGCCTCTTTTCTCTCGGTCTTTATTCAGCATAGGTGTGCAGACAGGTGTGCAGGTGTGCTGTAGCATGATATCACAGGCATGGTGTAATCTCTGCCTCTCTGCTCATGGCAGCTTAAATTCCCCCCCTCCTTGCCCAGGTGGGGCAAGAGGGGAGACCGGTTCTCTGTCCTCTCACTGCAAGATCTCCTCTCAGACTGCACACAGATCTCTCTAACTGACACACTAAATTTAGGAAACATGTCTCGATTTGAATATCCTCAGGGAGTGTCTCTAACTTTGAATCATTACAACTCAAAGCTGGATACCGATTGGCTCACACACATCAGGGGGTGTTCCAACCCATATCCACCCTTTGGATTAACATGCTCACAGGTTGCTTAGGCCCGCCTCTGAATATTGCTACATACTCAGAGCTGAAATGCAAAACAGGCCAACTGAAGGAATCAACCTTTCCACTGCCTGTTCTAACAGGACTGACAGAGGAAAGGCCCAGAATTAGCAATAGCTGCCGAATGCCTGGCTATATACTCCCTCTTGTAAAACTCCAACCGTCCCGGCTTGGACTTACAGCAGGTATAACCTCTACCATACTGTGCAACACCTGTAAATTCACATACAGTAAGTTGAAATGCATTAACTCCTATGCATTTCAGCTGGACAGAACTGACATAACTACTGCATATACACAGATACATGGCATATACAGTGACTGAATGAACAGAACATTTCTACTAACACGGCAGTTATTAAAGCATTAATAGTAATGAGCAGGGTCAGGCTTCCTGACCATTCTACCAGTATCATCAGGTACCTTTACTGAATAGCACTTTCGTGTCCCATACTCAGAAATATATTCCACTCGGTCTATGTGAATATCTCTCCCAACCATCCATAGTTTTAATAACTGGGGAGCTCTATCCAGATCCACATAGGCGGGATCCTATGCATAAGTCCCAAAGGGCAATTATGGCTTCTTTCACCCACTCTAAGCAGTGAATTTTTACAGTTCCCATCAGTTTTTCAGGGAGGTATGGAAACTCAAATCTCATCTTTCTGAACCTATGAACAATTACACGGGCTGCTCTGCTAAACTTCCCTAAGCTGCGGTCAGTAGCAGTACCCGGCAGCACCCAGAATATAGGATCTTCCCCTACAGGGGTCCCTTCTGCCTCCTCTCTGACAGGAGACAAAACATTTTCAGATTGCATTGAACTCATCCCCTCATCATCACAATCCCCCCAATGCACAGACACTTCCAATTGCATATCAGGCATAACAGATATAACATCATATTGTCCATAGGGAGCCACGGGGCTTCCAGGTGAAGAGGGCCTGGGGGTCAAGGTCGCACCTTGGGACTGGTGATGGATGGGGAATGCGGGGCAGAAGGGGCAGATGACTCAGGGACTGGGGCCTCCGGTGACAAGGGGCCAGCACCAAAGTGTCTAGGGGGCATGTTCAGGGAACTCTCCCCGGGAGGAGCAATGGCACAGTCCTGGGTCAAGTTCAATTTGCCCCTCCCTCTGCTCTTCTGACAGAGGGCTTCAGCAAGCGCCTCGGCCTGAAGGGCCTCCCGGGACTTCTTCCACTCCCTGCATGTCAGTAGGAAAGGATCAACTGGAAGGGTATTACTCACCGGAGCGGCCTGGATCTTACTGGAGCTCACCCGGCCAGGCGACTCGGCGGCCATCTTAGTTCCCGGGGACGTAGTAGCAACAGTGGAGTCGAGGCAGTCATCAGGGGTGGTGCTGGCCGGCACTTCTCCCGACAGTCGACTCTGGAGCAGCAGGTCATCGTAGTGACGTTCAGCAGCTCGCATGTAGGTCCATGCTGGACCTGGATGAGGGGTACGTGGACAACACTTGTAGGTCTGGGTAGAACAGTTCATACACCATGGCAATGTAATGGTGAGCAGCGTCGTCGGCTGATGCTTGAGCCAGTTGAGACAACTTGCACACCAGGGTGTAGAGAGTGCGCAGCTCCTCAGTGCTCATGGTGAGATCAGGTTCTGCAGGGCCATTGAGCCTAGCCCACAGATAGGGCACACGGAAAGCGGAGCAGCTTCCCATGAGGTGAAGAGAGCCACCAGGAAAATCGCACAAGGGGCAGACTCCAAGTAGTTGATTCTCAGGGGAGTTCCTAATGACTAGGACTCCTCCGGTCAGTTCGTAGACTTGTCCCCGAGTCTCCATGATTATGGATAGCAGCAGCAGTTCAGAGGCACAACTGCTGTCTCTGTAGTACACGTGCGTCTGGCTCCTCACTTCCTGTGGGTTCCTTCATTCACACTCGGCTCGTCCCCCTGGTAGATAGGATAGTCCAATCCAGAACAAGCAAAGGGGGAGGGGTTTGAACAGTTCCCGTACTTTCTTGCAAGCTGAAGATCAGCACAAGCTTCCAAAATGCAGAAATCCTTGCAGTACAGCACATGGCTTCCCTGGTAAGGTGGGAAGCGCTATTTTGAGCACAAAGAGAGTCCATACGGACCCAAGAGGAGCTGGAGCCACCATTTTGAGAGCACAAAATACATGGCATCCCTGTAGGAGCAGGAAACGCCATATTGAACATAGTCCAGCACAGTGTGGTCTCCGTTTGCATTCAGGAGCCACAAATACATTTCTGTCCCTGTAATCTTTGAATATCACGCACCCTGGGGTAGCATCAGGGAACACCTCGCACAGGGACCGCAGTAACTCTTACTGCAGGGTGCACAGGGGCCTACAGACATTTCCCATGTAGTCCCTGTCCCCTTACCTCTCTCTTCGTTGTGGGTACAGAAGTGTCATCACTCTTCCCTGGTATCGCCTCAGGTCAGCCGCCCCAACTATAGTGCCATTAAGTGACCGTCAGCTCCCTGATGAAGCATCAGGGACCTGTCTCCCTTTTCTTCTTAGATGGGGTGCACAGGGGTCATAGGCGTAATCCCAGAGTTCCCTGTCCCCCTCACTCTCCTTGGTGGGATACAGAAGGGTAACCACGCTTCCCTGGGGGCGCCTCAGGGAAGTCGCCCCTGCTGCAGTGCCATTAATAGGCAGCCAGCTCCCTGGTGAAGCCTCAGGAACCGGCCCCTATTTTCTTCTTGGTAAGGTAGATGGGTGCACAGAGGTCCCTATGCAATCTTAGAGCAACCTCTGTCCCCTTGAAGGGCATGTAAAGATGTACGCTCCCTGGTGCATAGCCACCAGGAATGGTCCCACAGCAAGGTCTTCTTAATTAGGGTAACCCCCTCCCTGGGGAAGCTTCAAGGAGGGGTTCCCTCACTGCAAAGTCTATTGTTGCTGTTCTGTGCTGCATACAAAGTCTTTGAAACTGCTGCATGGTCCACTGTCTTGAAAACCTGTCCTGTCCTGGGGAGCAGTCCTCCTCTCAGCAGCGCCTCCAAATGTAACCCTTCTATGGTACCCCACCCAACATGAGATTGGGGGGTACTCTGTACTGTTCTGGTCACTCTGAGTGGTCTGGGTGCTGTGACCTGCTGATAAACAGGAGGGCTGAGTGCTCCGCAGTGTTGTCGGGAGAACCCTGGACAGGGACAGGAGGTGTTGTGTGAGACAGGTTACCTTTTTCTCTCAAGGTGCACAGCGCCTCCAGCCAGTAGGGATCCCCTGGGGTCTCCAGAGGAGAGACCCCCACTGACACTCCATTCTCCAGACACCAGGAACAGGGACACACACAGCAGCCTCTTTTCTCTTGGTCTTTATACAGCATAGGTGTGCATACAGCATAAAGCATGATATCAAAGGCATGGTGTAATCTCTGCCTCTCTGCTCATGGCAGCTTAAATTCCCCCCCCCTCCTTGCCCAGGTGGGGCAAGAGGGGGAGACCGGTTCTCTGTCCTCTCACTGCAAGATCTCCTCTCAGACTGCACACAGATCTCTCTAACTGACACACTAAATTTAGGAAACATGTCTCAATTTGAATATCCTCAGGGAGTGTCTCTAACTTTGAATCATTACAACTCAAAGCTGGATACCGATTGGCTCACACACATCAGGGGGTGTTCCAACCCATATCCACCCTTTGGATTAACATGCTCACAGTTTGCCTAGGCCTGCCCCTGAATATTGCTACATACTCAGAGCTGAAATGCAAAACAGGCCAACTGAAGGAATTAACCTTTCCACTGCCTGTTCTAACAGGACTGACAGAGAAAAGGCCCAGAATTAGCAATAGCTGCCGAAGGCCAAGCTATATCTGTCTTTCTTTAATTTAGCCTTACTTATTTCTGCTATACTGTATATAAATCTTGGATGTCTTTTAGTCTGTTATTGCAGCTTTAACATTAAACACTATCCATTCTTCCCCCTCCAGCTCTGGCACTTTTATATTCCCTCCATATATGCCTGTCTTTACACTAGGCCTGCTGAACTCAGAATAGCTGGGGGGCCAATTCTTAAGTCTGACTGCAGAACTCAGGCTGCACCAGGAAAAAATAAGATACATAGTCACTATAACCTGCGTACACATTTTTCTTGAGCTTTTCCTATTAAAAATATGTAAACGTCGCTGGTATCTCTCTCCCCCATCCCCTTCTTTCGCCCTCATTCCCTCCTCCATCCCCCTCTCTTTCCCCATCTAGGGAAACAGAATTATGGTAAGTGGCCCTGAGATAGGCGGGGGACACTGTCTCTTTTTCTCCTCCCCCCTCACCCACCCTCCCTCCCCCATCTCCCACTGTCTTACTCCCCCCTCCATGCTCTGTCTGTCTCTTACTCTTCCTCTCTCTCATCACCCTCACAAAACATGCATACACAATACCACCTCCCCCACAATAAACATACACACCACACCCCTCCCACACAATACACACACACACAATACTGCCCCCTCAATACCCCCTCCCCCCAATACACACACACACACAAAATACTCCCCTTCCCTCACAATACACACACACACAGCACACCCTTTCCCCACAATACACACACAATACCCCCATCCCCACAATACCCCTTCCTCCCCAACAATACTCCCCTCCCCCACAATATTCATAAGAACCCACCTCACAATACCCCTCCCCAAAAAAACGACACACAACCCCCGTCCCCCACAACAAATCCCACCGACAAAAAAACCCTCCACTACAATACCTGCAAACCCCCCCCCCGGCTCAAGTGCAGGGTCTGTCGGCTGACCAGTCACGGGCCGCATGGTGACCCCTTGTGGGCCGCATGCTGCCCGCATGTTTAACAGCCCTGCTTTACACAGTCCTGAAGGTATCATAGTGGGAATGAGAAAGGTCAGCTAAGCGTATTTACCACACGTTTTCATTCTTTTTATAACTACATACACACCCAATAAATATATGTCATGACCCTGAATACACAATGCCAATTTACAATAAAATACTTACAATTTATTTCCTTATCTGGTAAAGTTAATATCACAAATTCCTCCATTATTGCCAGGATTAATATCAACAGCAGATAATTTGCTTTAGGTGTCATTGTAAAACTCTGTCCCTATAAATAAAAATGATCATTAATACATTTTAAAATGGTTATAATCTATATCAATGAATATCAGTTATTTTATAGTAAACATACTGTACTGCAATTATTATTATATGAAAACATAAATCATATTAATGTTCCATACTATTTTATGGAATCATACATGGTATTGACTATTGAGTCAACATATGATAATTAATGGCACAAACATATTAGAATACAAAGTATTGTATAACTTTTGGAATATTGCTCCGTTTGTATGACAGAAACATTTAGATTTTATAAAATCGCAATGTACTCCACTTCAAAGGCAAACGGAAACTCTTACTAAAACTATTGCAATACAGTTGTTCCCCAATACTATTATAAATCATGTGACTTAAGAAACAACACAATAATTGAGACATATTTTCAGTTCCTCTTCTATTTCTTTAGGATTTTTTTTTATTGTCATTAAGCCACTGGAGCTTTTGCTTTTTGAATAGTACATTTGATGCCTGTAAACACAAGATTACATTTCTATATTAAGTTTAGAAATAATAATAATAATAAAGACATCTCACATTATAGGTCATATTTACTCTGCCATAAAGAACCTTCTGAAACTGGATGACACCTTCAGCCCATTCAAGTCAATGTAAGGTGTCTGCTGATGGCAGAAAACAACTTAGTAAATATGGGCCTATATACCTTAGAGTTATATCTCAATTAAATTCTCTGTGTCAAATGATTACAATTGTATATACAGTACTTGCCAGATATATAATATAAAATATAAAACATCCACTAACCTGTGATTTTAGCACAATTCTTACATATGAATCACAGCAACAAACAAGTGAAGTCGAATCACTCAATGAACTAGCCAACATAATATAGAATCCTGTCCTAGCCTGGTCTCATCCTTCCTTTGTTTTCTAATATCAGGATCTTCATTGAAGTATTACAAATGAGAAGTCAACCGGATGTTTTCAAGAAAGACGTACAGTAAAGAAGGAGCAGTTACCAAAATCTCCAGTTCTTTACTTCACTGTATAATTTAAACTGCAGTCAGTTACACATCAAAAAAGGAAGTAAATAGAAAAGGAAATGTGTCAGCCAAGACAAAGAAGTCTCCTTGGATGTGACCTTGAACACTATTCCAGTCTTGTCTCTATTTTGAAATCTGTGACTCAGATTTGCATAAAGAGACTGTAACATAGCAAAGTACCGATCCCTGTGGTGCTCAACTCACGACTTTAGCCCAACCTCAAAAAGTTCCATTTATGACAACCCTCTGTTGTCTGTCCTTTAACCAGTTTTCAATCCAGGTGCATATATTATTACTGAGTCCAATTTTCTTTATTGTTTTATTTTATTTTTGTGGTTCCCCCAAAGTACTGAGGGTGCCCTAGGAACTTAAACAACCGGTGTCCATAGAACAGTGTGACGGTGAAGGGGTACCCAGGCCAGTAAATAAAGGTATTATGTCCAGCTGGGTGCCCCTGAGCCTTATTGGGGAAATATAGATTGTCGGCTCTGCGACCCAGTAATGGCAGTAACTCTGTAATTGTAATAATAATGTCTGTGTGTCTCCCACCAGGTATAGGGTGGCGAGAATAGGTGGATGTGGCCGGGTTGCCAGGGACGCGAGCGGGCCGGTTGCCGGGGACGCGAGCGGGCCGGTTGCCGGGGACGCGAGCGGGCCGGTTGCCGAGGACGCGATCGGGCCATTACTAGGGCCGCGGTCGCGTCGCGAGGGTCCCGGCGGTTCGCGGAGCAGGGCGCCGCCATTGGTATCACTATTGCGCGTGCGCAGGAGCCTGATAGCGCGGCAGGACACATAGAGTTCGCGCATGCGCAGGGAAGGGCAGTCCACCCCCAGGGTGCACAGGGGGCAGAGCAACATGACCCCAGGGAGCCAATAGGGCTGTAGCATCTCCCTGCAGAGGGATTGATACATTTTCGCGGGCTTGCAGCACGTTGGGGAGTTGGTGACCGGAGCAGCAGGGGAAGGAGGTAGGGTGCAGGAGTCAGTGACTCCCTGCACTAGGCCAGCATCCCCCTAGGCCCCAGATAGCCCTGAGTCACAGTAGCTGAGTGTTGTAGGGACAGGCCCTAGGTTAGGGACCATGCCCCATTAGTTATTTGTTAGTTAGGGACACAGCGAACACGGCGCTTCCTGCTGAGAGACTTGGGCTCAAGTATCTGTCATTAAAGAGAGCTGGACTATCTTCAGGGTGGGATCGCCCCTGACGGATCACCCCGCGGGTGGATACTGGATATCGTGTAGGAGATCGTCTGATCCTTTTTGAAGCGGTGGCGGATCCAAGCACTGGAGTGCTCGGCAGGTACTCTAACTCTACAAGTGCACCAACAATCCTATTAGCTTTAAATAGTGGCTGCGCAGTCACACACAAATTAATATGACTTGGTAGTGTGGGCCATTGTGTGGGGTTACTGGACACGGGGTGGGATCATCCGATGAAGGGTTGGTGAAGTGTTGGCGTCCGCCGCGGTGCGTGAAGTGTTGGCGTCCGCCGTGGCGCGTGGAGTGTTGGCGTCCACCGTGGCGTGTGAAGTGTTGGTATCCGCCGTGGCGCAAGAGTGTTAGTGTCCGGCGAGACGCAGTAGTTAATGTCTCCTCTAGGGAGGGACACCTGTTGATGTTACATGCACGTACGTTTCTATGCTCACAAGTAAAGTCACTGATTGTTTACATACGTTGTGCTGGTTATTTATATGTGTCCTGCGAGGACCAATTCCTGCTCTGCTAGGAACCATCGGAGGTGAAGGCACTGCACTGAGTACAGGGTTACTCATACTATAATTGCCCCAGGTTCCCCGTGTCGGAAGCTCAGCCCTCCTGTGAGCCAACAGGTAACGCACCACACCTGGTAACATTGTGTGTTCTCCGCACCCACACTATATCTGCGATTGGGTGGGGTGGAATACCCGTTACATTTGGAGGCGCTGCTGAGAGATCAGACCTGGGGTGCCCTGTTCCATTTTTTTTCTCTCAAAATGTCACCACAATAACCGTACCCGTTGCGCTCAGAAGTGTATGACTGGGCCGTAGAGCTGCAAGTGCCCCGTCCCCATACACTCGCGGTGCGCCTCGTCCCTGTTGATACTCCGTCTTCGTCCATAGAAATGGGCCTGAGGCAGCACCCAATTCTCCGGGAGGCTGCCACAATAGAAGTGTTAGAGCAACATTTGGAGGACGAGGAGTATTTCTCCGTGTTAGTGAGTATAGGGCAAGATATAACTGAAGACCAGGGTCCGTCCAGCTTGTGGCTCGAAGGCCCGACCGGATCCTGCAGTATTGTTGTTTACCCTGAACTGCCCATAAAATCTGAACCCTGCAGCTCTCCCACAAACTTAGAAGAGGTTGTCATGCATCCATCACCTTTCCCCCTGAGAGTTATTGCGGGCCCGACCGGGCTGCGACCACCAATTGCAGTTCACCGCTAAGTATTGCCCACCCGTCCTCTAACTTTGGGGATGGAATCCGAATGCTAGCTCAGACTATCATAGACCTGGGGGCGTCCCGATCCGAAGCTCAGCCCTCACAACAGTATCGCAAGCTAAGGATCTTTTCAGGGACCAAGCCGACCCCGATGGGTGAAGAAGCGTGTGAAGTCTGGAGAGAATACACTTCTCAGGTCCTAGAAGAGTGGACGTGCTCTGAGTTGGTGAAGCGGCAATGCATAATGGAATCCCTGCACCCTCCCGCATCCACCACAGTACAGATGGCTAAAGATCAGCATGCGGACGTCACCGCACATCAAATGCTAGAGACTCTTGTGCGGGCTTACGGGCGAACCGAGGACATAGGACAATTGATGAAGCGGTACTTAAATCTTTGCCAGAAAAACGGAGAGGACCTATCTGATTTCCTACAGCGGATTCGAGCAGTCTTATGGGAGATGCGAAAAAGGAACAGTATTACGGCCGCCGAGGTGGATGAATATTGCCGTAAGCAATTTCTGAGAGGAGCTCTACCGAGCATCATATTGTAATCATGATGAAGCGCTCTTTGATGCAAGGTGATCCCCCTTCCTGGGAGAAGCTAATGGATGAGATAAAAGAACATGAAGCCTACGACCGGTTGCATACTTCCAAGAAGACTAAGGAGTCTTCCACGAGTGAACCTCCGGGGGCTACTGCGGCAAAGGCCAAGAAAACCCCAATTCAGGAAGAAGATGTCGCCGACAAGGTCCGGGTCTCCAAATCTAGCCCTTCCGGGAAAGTATCTTCCCCGTACAGGGATCGTCCTGAACACCGGGAAATCACTTGCTATAACTGCGGCAAGAAGGGCCACATCTCAATCGATTGCCCGGAAAGGGAGGAAAAACCTCCCAATAGAAGGAACCCCGCCCGGTCAATGATATGCCGAGTACAAACTGCAGAGTCGGACTCAGAACCCCCTCCTGTAACCTCCGATGTCCCTGCTGACGTTGATCCTGGGGAGGACGCCCGCCCCCAGGAAGCTTACAGTCAAGTAGGCCCCGCGGCAATCGTGCGGGTGGTAGTGGAAGGGATCTATGCATCGGCCCTACTGGACACGGGTTCACAAGTGACCATTATATATCGCAAGTTCTATGACCAGCACCTTAGACACTGTCCCCTGAGGTTGGCCGAACATATGAAGGTTAGGGGGTTAAGTAATGAAGACTACCCCATCGATGGGATTGCAAGGGTGCAACTGCAAATACTTCAACTGAACACCGGCAATACATACCCCATGCATGTAGCGGCCATGGTATGCCCGGAGCCCCAAGATCAGTGCAAGTATCCAATCATCTTGGGAACCAACGCTGATATAGTGCAAGCGGTAATCCGAGCATACCTGAAAGAGACTAACGAGTGGCCGCTAGCCAATTCTCTCCTAGATCCCGTCCTAAGAGAAGAGTGCAATAGGTATATGCCCTGGAGTGTCACGGGGATCTCTACAATCGTCAACGCGGACTGACGATCATATTACCAGGGGGAGTGCAAAGGATGGCCGTCTGGTGCTGTTATCCCGAACGAGATTGGAACGATCAGCTTTTCTCTTTGGAAAGTACCCCTGAGGAAGAAACTCGGAGAGGGTATAGGATACTACCCGAAGTGAGGGAGTGGACGACTAAGATTCCTCGCCGAACACACGTGTATGTGCAGAATCTCTCCCCCTTCCCGATGGAATTTGATGCCGACCAGAAGTTGGGTTGCATATATAGCCCTGTGACCACGCCCCAGGTGAAGGCGGCGGCCGTGAATGAGCGGTTAGTCGACCTGGACTTCAACTTCGACAAGTCGACGTTGCCCACCAAGTGGAAAGAATGGCTGACAACCAAGTTGAATAAACGACGGAATGTGTTCTCCACGAGTGAGATGGATGTGTGGTGCAGTTGCAGCGCTCAACATACCATTCGACTGAGTGATGCCACCCCATTCCGGGAACGCTCACGTCGCATCGCCCCGTGGGACGTGGATGACGTGAGGAACGCCATACAGGAAATGGAGACCGCTGGAATTTTGACGGAGTCTCGGGCCCCTACGCGTCACCCATAGTGGTGGTGAGGAAAAAAAACGGATCCGTACGACTGTGTGTCGACTATCGAACCCTGAACAATCGTACAATACCGGATCAGTACAACCTCCCTCGCGTTGAAGAGATCCTGAATGCTCTGAACGGAAGCCAAAGGTTCAGCGTGCTCGATCTACGATCCGGGTACTATCAGTTACCTATGAATGCAGAGGATCAGGAGAAAACAGCCTTCGTCTGTCCTCTGGGGTTCTACCAATTTACACGTATGCCCCAAGGCATATGTGGGGCCCTTGCTACCTTCCAACGACTGATGGAGAAGACTATCGGGGACATGAACCCCCGGGAGTGTCTCATCTACCTGGACAACATCATTGTCTTCAGAAGAACTCTGGAAGAGCATGAAGACAGGCTGCTTAAAGTGATAGATCGTCTGGGGAAGGAAGGGTTGAAGTTGTCCCTAGACAGTGTCGGTTTTGTCACACCTCGGTGACCTACGTGGGGCACATCGTGTCTGCTCAAGGGATCGCCACCGACCCTGCCAAAGTAGAAGTGGTCGTGAACTGGCCGCGTCCCGAAAATGTCACAGAACTACGATCCTTCTTGGGGTCTGTGGGTATTACCGTCGCTTTGTGGAAGGGTTCTCTAGTAGAGCTAAACCCCTGAACAATCTGTTGAAGATATACCCCGAAGAGACCGGAAGGAAGGCTGTATCGGCCCGCCAACCGTTTGGTGATAAATGGACGTCTGAGTGTGAGCAGGCCTTCCTGAAATTGAAGAAATGTCTGACCGAATCGCCGGTGCTTGCGTATGCTGATCTCGAACAGCCATACGTTCTGCATGTGGATGCCAGTCTCAATGGACTGGGTGCCGTCCTGCACCAGAAGCACCCCGAGGGTCTTTGGCCTGTAGCCTACATCAGCCGCAGTCTGACGCCCAGTGAACAGAGATACCCCGTCCACAAGTTGGAGTTCCTGGCTCTCAAGTGGGTGATCACTGAGAAGCTCCACGATTACCTGTACGGTGTTACATTCGAGGTAAGGACGGATAACAATCCCCTCACATACGTCAATACCTTGGCCAAATTGGACGCCGCCGGACACCGATGGCTGGCAGCCCTAAACAACTACTGCTTCTCCCTGAAGTATAAGCCGGGACCTTTGAATGTAGGGGCTGACGCTCTATCCAGATGACCCGGGCTATGTGCTACTCCAGATGATGAGGAATGGGAAGAACTCCCGGGACCAAGGGTGCGCGCTATATGTAGCACTGCTGCCATCATCAACGATCAAGTGGCCTTCTCAGAATTAAAGATGGCAGATTCCTTAGGATGCCAGTCGCAGGCTGTACCAGCCGCCTACTGCAATCCAAAAGGGATGAACATAACACCTGACAAAGTGTTGCGGTGGAAAGATCTGGTGGACTACCAAATACGAGATCCTCTCATTAGTGTCATTAGGCAAGCCGTTGAAAGAAAGAACCCAGCTCTTATGAAGTGGGCTCCCAATGACTTGGTGGCCTTGCTCCTGCGGGAAATGGATAAATTCGAAATAGACAACTGTTTACTCTATAGGGTGGTGCAGTACCACAACCACCCGGATAGGCGACAACTAGTCCTTCCTAAGAACTTTCAATACATGGTGTTGAAGTCCCTACATGATGAGCATGGACATCTCGGTATAGAGAAGACCTTTGGGTTGGTCAGAGACTGCTTTTTCTGGCCCAAGATGCGAGAGGCCGTAGAACGACACTGTCGCCATTATACTAGGTGTATACAGCACAAGACCCTGCCCACCAGAGCAGCTCCCATGGGCCATCTGAAGAGTTCTGGCCCCATGGACCTTGTGTGTATGGACTTTCTGTGCATTGAGCCCGATAGCCGGGGAATATGCAACATGCTGGTCATCACGGACCATTATACACGGTACACCCAGGCCTTCCCTACGAAAGATTAGAAAGCCATCACAGTGGCAAAAATATTATGGGAGAAGTACTTTGTGCACTACGGTCTTCCCAACCGCCTTCACTCCGACCAAGGTCGGGACTTAGAGAGCACGTTGATCCGAGAACTGCTCAAAATGCTGAACATTGCCAAATCACGAACGACCCCATATCACCCTGAAGGAGATGCCCTGCCAGAACGATTTAATCGAACCTTACTGGACATGTTCGGAACTCTGCAGAGTGCTCAGAAAACTGAATGGAGTCGACACGTGGAGGCCCTGGTGCATGCGTACAACTGTACCAGACACGAGTCAACTGGATTTTCCCCATACGTCCTCATGTTTGGGCGAGAGGCGAGACTGCCAGTGGATGTACATCTTAGAGTCTCGACGGATGGGATACACAATGCTACCCCTTTCAAATACGTGCAAAGACTTAAAGACAGTTTACAGCAGGCTTATCAACAGGCTGAGAAGTCTACAGCTAAGCTGAACGCTGGAAATAAAAGGCGATACGACCATAAGGTCAAATATCGGGAACTTCGTCCTGGGGACGCTGTGCTGCTTCGAAATCTGGGAGTCCCGGGAAAACACAAACTGGTCGACCGATGGAGAGACGGGGTATATGAAATAGAATCTCAGATGCCTGTCCTCCCGGTCTATCGCATCAAAGACACTGAAGGCCGGGTAAAGGTATGGCACCGTAATCATCTTCTCCCCATCCCACAAGTGGGAGATGAGGAAACAGAGATACAGGCCACACCGCTCAACGGTGAGCCCGACTTATCAGAGATGGGTCAAGAGACTGTCCATAACGAGACCCACTCTGAAACTCCTGTAGATCCTATGGAAGGACCCTCTCAAAGGGACTACGCCACAGATGGGGCATCTCCTGTAGGAGCTATTGGTAAAGGGCCCCGTAGGCCAAGCCTACTAAGGTGGCACCAACAGGCCAGCCTTTGGATCCACAGAGCCCGTGCTTTGTGCCTAACAGAGACTGTTCAGAGACATTTCTCCCCTCAAGGGAAGAGGCTGAGCCTCAGGACTGTGTTTATTACTCCCCCGAGGGAGTTGCAGAAGAACAGCTCCGCAGGAGCCAAAGAATCAGGTACCCTCCAACTCGTGTAACCTATGATCAAATTGGGGCACCCCATTATGAGGCTCAGCAGTGGTCTCGGAGCAAGATCCAATCTGTGATTGTGATGCTCACAGAATTGTGCAATATAGTTTAGAGTCATGCAAAGTGCTAAGTTATATTTGAAATGCATTTTTATTATATAATTTCTGTACATGGTTGAGTTGTGTCCCAAGCGAGGACGTTGGGGTTTTTACCAGGGGGAGGATGTAGCCGTGTCTCCAGTCAGGGCTCAGAGCCCCTGTGGGTACTCACGGGGCAGCCATTGAAGTGCGGGGGCGTGCGCTTGCATCGCGCGCCTCTCAGGTGGATGTGGCCAGGTTGCCGGGGACGCGAGCGGGCTGGTTGCCGAGGACGCGATCAGGCCATTACTAGGGCCGCGGTCGCGTCGCGAGGGTCCCGGCGGTTCGCGGGCAGGGCATCGCCATTGGTATCACTATTGCACGTGCGCAGGAGCCTGATAGCGTGGCAGGACACATAGAGGTCGCGCATGTGCAGGGAAGGGCAGTCCACCCCCAGGGTGCACAGGGGGCAGAGCAACATGACACCAGGGAGCCAATAGGGCTGTAGCATCTCCCTGCAGAGGGATTGATACATTTTCACGGGCTTGCAGCACGTTGGGGAGTTGGTGACCGGAGCAGCTAGGGGAAGGAGGTAGGGTGCAGGAGTCAGTGACTCCCTGCACTAGGCCAGCATCCCCCTAGGCCCCAGATAGCCCTGAGTCACAGTAGCTGAGTGTTGTAGGGACAGGCCCTAAGTTAGGCACCCTGCCCCATTAGTTATTTGTTAGTTAGGGACACAGTGAACACGGCGCTTCCTGCTGAGAGACTTGGGCTCAAGTCTCTGTCATTAAAGAGAGCTGGACTATCTTCAGGGTGGGATCGCCCCTGACGGATCACCCCGCGGGTGGATACTGGATATCGTGTAGGAGCTCGTCTGATCCTTTTCAAAGCGGTGGCGGATCTGAGCACTGGAGTGCTCAGCAGGTACTCTAACTCTACAAGTGCACCAATAATCCTATTAGCTTTAAATAGTGGCTGCGCAGTCACACACACATTTATATGACTTGGTAGTGTGGGACATTGTGTGGGGTTACTGGACACGGGGTGGGATCATCCGGTGAAGGGTTAGTGAAGTGTTGGCGTCCGCCGTGGTGCGTGAAGTGTTGGCGTCCACCGTGGCACGTGGAGTGTTGGCATCCGCCGTGGCACGTGAAGTGTTGGCGTCCACCGTGGCGCAAGAGTGTTAGCGTCCGGCGAGACGCAGTAGTTATTGTCTCCTCTAGGGAGGGACACCTGTTGATGTTACATGCACGTACGTTTCTATGCTCACAAGTAAAGTCACTGATTGTTTACATACGTTGTGCTGGTTATTTATTTATATGACCAATTCCTGCTCTGCTAGGAACCATCGCAGGTGGAGCCGCTGCACTGAGTACAGGGTTACTCATACTATAATTGCCCCAGGTTCCCCGTGGCGGAATCTCATCCCTCCTGTGAGCCAACAGGTAACGCACCGCACCGCACCTGGTAACACTGTATGTTCTCCGCACCCACATTGTATCTGCGATTGGGTGGGGTGGAATACCTGTTACACAACTATGAAATGTATTTCTATAGCACTGTTTCCCTGTAACCGCGCAAAGGAAAAATGTTTTTAAAACTCAGCAGCCCACAGCACAGCACATGCTAACTTCTGCTAGGAAGGTCCTAGAGCGCGCTGAGATTTGTTGTGAGTGCTGGTGGGGTAAAATCATGAAAAAGGTTATAGCGCAATTTTTATAAAGTTATATAAAAATTGATGAATGAAAGTCCCCTTATTTTAATTGTTCCAACATTATAGGCGTAAGGGGATTTTCATTCAGGCGGCCAGAACAGAGGAAAACACTTAAGTTTTAATTACAGTACTTTAGAAGTGTATAGCAGGAAATTCCTGTGAGGGGAGCAATGCATATGTAACTCGAACTTCTAAGACACCCCTCTCGTTTGGTTCCACAGTGTCTGAAAAAGTCCGTAGTTGAAAAGATTTAGCCGACTAAAGTATGAAGTGGGGAGAGGTAATAAAAGTATCACCATCTTAGTAAATGTCCGGGCAAATGGCCCAGATGTCCAGCCAGCTCAGACAAAATTTCACCAGGTAAGGGGGATGGGTCTGTATGCTAAGCTACAAAGGTGCGAGGAAGCCCTCTGCCAGGTTTTGCCAAGTATGGGCAACTCTGAGATAGGTGGGAATATTATTCCCACGAACGAGATTGGCTGCAGAGGTTAGATTTTTTACTGCATAAGAATCCCTGCAGCTGATCGGGAGTCAGATTCATCATGCAGTGAAGGATTCACCTAAGCTGGATTTTAAACTTTATACCATCGTAACCCAAATCAAGAGTTCGTAAGAACTAAGAAATCCAGAACCAATTCAACGGCGGTAGAACGAAGTAAGCAGCATTGGAGGAGAAAAAGTGGTTGCGAGAGGCGCCACAATCCAAAGACTGTTTTTGGCTCTGTTTGCGCACAACTCCAGCTCCTGGAAAATTGTGCCTATAGACTATTTCTAAGGATTTCCTTCCAGGAATAGAAGATTTCGTTTACCCCATCCCAGTAAGTGTATTTCAAGTGTTTTTTGTAAACTAATCTGTGTATGTTCATTCTGTAAATAAATCACAATTTATTTTATCTCTTTCTTTGTTCAATCAAAGGATCCGGGTAATTTGGTGTTAAAAGTGCTGGTCTCCCGTGACAAACAGTCCCCCCCAATGTGTGAGGTAGCGCTAACCCTATGTGGATCGTTGGTGCACTTAAAACCTCCCTGGGCACCCAGGTACCGCTGTTGGTCAAAGGATCAGTCCGGCCCCACGATGTGGGGCCTCCCACAACAATCCCCTCATTCCTTATGTGTCCCGATCCGCCTCGTGAAGCGAGTTCCAGTTGGAGGGTCTCACCTAATGTCTCTGTAGCCCTGTGGCCTGGTCCCAGACCACAGTACACTGTGTGGCTGTCCGGTCACCGGTGCCAGAGTACCCCTGTGTACTAATGGGGAAGCGTCCCTATCTGGGGCCTTCCCAGCAATTCTCAGCTATGGTGACTCAGGGCCTATCTGGGGCCTACGGGGAAGACTAGGCCTATTCCAGGGAACCACTGCTCCCTGGACACTACTTGCACCTTTGCCTCCTCCGTCAGGACGGGGGGTCTTTGCAAGCCAAAGATATCAGCCTCCTCCTCCCTGCCCCTGAGGATGCTGGTACATGTAGTCCCAATGTAGTGTCTTGCTAAGTCGTTTTAAGATAGCTGCCGCAACTATCAGACTCTCCATCCTGCGCATGCGCTGCGAGCAAGATAGCTGCCCCCACACTCCTGGCACAACGCTCTGGCGGGCAACCCGGCAGCTCCCCTCTGCATCGGAGTGTGCGTGTGCATGTGCGTGTGCGTGTGCGTGTGTGTGTAAAGAGAGAAGGAATGGGAAGAACAAGCTCCATAGCATGACTCGGTTTAAAATTAATTTAATGGGGGGAAGATAACAGTTAACTGGAAATACACTCACAAGTGGAGCATTATAAAAGAGTAATAACAGCAGTTGAGGATGCCCAGCTCACAGGAAGCATGAGGACAGATAACATCCACATAGTACAAAACAACTCCCTTTCAATCAGTGAAAAGATCCACACAACAGTTCAAGCTGCGATGGTAAAGGCGTCCGCAAATCCACAAGACTGCTCAGCCAGATGGTTTCAGGAGAGGTACAGATGCAGCAGCCATTATCTGATCATTTCACAGGTTGTATTCCTTTGCACAAAAGGGAGAGGGGAGGGAAATATCCTTTTATTGGGAGCACTCCTATCTCAAATACAGGGTCGTGGTGTGTATGTTTATTAATCAATCACATCACATTTTGGGTATATATTTACCCTTGTACCTCCCTTGAACAGAACCTTTGAACATATAGGGTATCTCTATGTACATTTAAAAAAAAACTTTTTAATACAGAATAAAGTGAAAATTGTACACTCAAACTTTAAAATAACTTAAAAATCCAAATGAGAGTCTCAAGAGTCTGTGTGTGGCTAGCAAATATGTAATATATCAATTATAGTAATGGCTACAATACTGTCTCCCTATACAGTAGAACCGCTACCTTAAACATAAACTTTGCTTATTGTGCCTAATTCTAACACAAAAAGCTGATTGCTGTTATGTTGCTGATTTGTATCTGGCTATTGCAACTAAGCTGGAGAAATCCCAGTCTAAAAAATACAGATAGATAATAAACCTTTACTAAGGCTAATTAAACATATCCAATGCTAATTAGGACCTTAATTGTTCAGATAGAAAACTTGCCACTTAGTATCTGGCTCACTCCTAAAGTAGGAAATGATGTATTTTATTCCTGTGAGCAGTTATAAAATTTCATAGGTCTATTATCAAATCAAGGGAAATCAGAAGACTAAAAAATGTTTGTTCTGACTGATCTATTAATCTGTATTGCCCTGGAGAGATCTATGATTGCCAGTGTCAAAGGGCATTGATATTAATTTAAAGAGTGTAGCAGTAATATACAGATAATAAATGTAACCGGAGTATGAATCAGTCTGCCTGTATATTGAATAATATTGGACATGTGATTCTAACTAACCAGAAAAGCTCTCTGTAAATACAGCTCAACCCCCTTATAACGCTGTGCTTGGGGTCCAAAGAATCACATCGCGTTATAAGCGGATCGCGTTAGAAATAATGTACAATTGCATGCATTGTACAATAAAGTATTCAAGATACCTATAATTGTGTTGTCAAGTATTCATAAATATGAAAATTGGGAGCCACGCTTGCATCGTGTTATAAACGGATTCGCGTTGTAACAGATCGCGTTATAACGGGGTTGAGCTGTACTAAGGGTTTGTGAGAGGTGAACATCATTGTTTATCTAAGGGAAACTGAAAAAGCCTGTGCAGTTAACAGACCTCTACTGTGGTCTCTGCTCTCAGTCAATGTCAGACTTTTCAGCATGAAGAGATCAGTTGCTTTGGGAAAATTCCTCCTGCTTACTCAGCTACATGGAAGCATACCCTTAGCTGTGATAAACATATAATAAATCTCATCCGAAGTATCAAACAATCTGTCTGTATGCAAAGTAATACTGGGCAGGTGATTCTGGCTTGCCGGAGTTTCTATCTTATCACTTTTACTCCCAACGTGGATCTGTACTCTCAGTCAAAATTAACCCTGCAGCATAGGGAGATTGCGTTACTGTGAGAAAAAACTTTTCCTACTCACAGAACCTTATGTAATCGTGCCCTTAGTAAAGTTATAAATAAAATAGACTTAAACCGGAGTATGAATCAGCCTGCCTGTATCAAGAATTATACTGGGCAGGTGATTCTGGCTTGCCGGAGTCTCTATACTCTCACTTTTAACTCCTAGGAGAGCCGAGCCAGACCGTGAGGCTGTCAGACCTCTCCTGTGACTAATACTTTTAACAATATAATGCCGTGCAGCCTGGGGAGATCGCATCCTGATGTGGTATAGAAATCCCACCCTGTGTTGGTTTGAGATTTCTTGAAATTTTCCCGCTTTAAGACGCGAGTTTACTAGTGTTTTGATCGAATGCAGAAATTTGCATTTTAGGGGTGTCTGCAATATATATCATCAAGAAACTCAAATGGGCGATCGTGAGTTGTTGTCTTAAAAAATCTAATTGCAATTCAACCTGTTTTTTATTCCTGTAAAGTGCTTCGTGTGTATGTGTGTGTGTGTGTGTGTGTGTGTGTGTGTGTGTGTGTGTGTGTGTGTGTGTGTGTGTGTGTGTGTGTGTGTGTGTGTGTGTGTGTGTGTGTGTGTGTGTGTGTGTGTGTGTATGTGTGTTTGTAATTTGAAGATTGAAAATTTGAGTTCATATACAGTATATAGGAAAGAAGTTCTTTCTGAGGCTCCTTGGCTTTTAGCCATACAAAAATTAATCGAACAGTAGAAGATTTACAATATGAACACACACAACAAAAAGTATTTATAACGAATTAAATGTTTTATTTGTACAGGCAAAAAAAGTTCAAACGAATAATACCAAAATACAACATCGCTCTCCTTCCGAATGTAAAATGTATATTCCGCACATGCGTTTATGTTAAATTGGAACCTTGTTGAAACGCATACAGTATGTGTGTCATCACATTTCTGCGCATGTGTGTAATGTACAGTACAGTACTGCGCATGCATGTTGTTACTGTACAGTAAGATAAGATACAGTGCATTTCCTCACGGAGTCACTTAATATCTGCTATACAGTAGTACAGTACTGCTGGTAGTGTATTTAAATAGTAAAAAAAGCCTTTTATTTTCTAGATTTATATAATATAGTGTACATACTGTACTGTAAGTTTATTTAAGCACTAAAAGCAAATTAATTTCATTACTGTACAGTAAGATACAGTACAGTGCATTTCCTCGTGGAGTCGCTAGATATCTGTTGTACAGTAGTACTGCTCTTTGTGTATCTACAGTATATAGTAAAAACACTGTTTATGTGCTACAGTATACTGTAGTTATATACTGTAGTATACTGTATAGTATGTCAATGAGACATTTTTATATATTTAAATGCATTTAGAACTTTACATTACAGTATGTACTGGATTTTAAAGATTTTTATAGTCTCCATTCGGTCCCTGTATTGCTCTGTTGAGTTCTCAGTGATTTCGATACCACTAAAAACATCCAGCATGTGGGTTGACAGTGCTGGATTTGGGGCAAGGAGTGCTGGTGTCATCCAGACGAACATTTGCGTGGCTTGGTGCTGGAAGAGGTAAGCTGAGGGCTTCGGGACTAACATCGGCATTGCTGGGTGCAGGAGCAGGTGAGCTGGGGGTTTCCGGATGAGCATCGGCATGGATGGGTGCTGTAGCAGGTGAGCTGGGTGTTTCTGGATGAGCATCGGCGTGGATGGGTGCTGGAGTCGGTGAGCTGGGGGTTAACCAGATGTAACGCCTGTATGCCCACAGACCTGGCCAGTCCCCAATACTGAGGTGGGTAAGGGTATAACACGCACCCACAGCAGTGAGGGTGTGCCCGGAGTGTGGTAAGTTCCGTTGCCGGGCCTGGTGAGAAAGGGTTAACGTTATACTTGCTGAGTCCAGGGTGCCAGGAGTTGGAAAGTAAATGTCCAAGAGCCAGGTGTCAGGGGCAGGAGAAAGCAGCGTAGTGATGTCCAAAGCAGAGTCCAAGGGTAGCGATGTACACGTAGTCAAACAGAGCCAAGATCAATCCAAAGGAATCCAAACAGGGGTAGGGACAGGAACCAGAGCTGAAACAGGTAACAGAGCTAGGCATAAACACTGCACATAGGAGCCACAGAGAAGCTATGTAGAGCAAGGAAGGAAAGGACAGAGTTGGGTTATAAAGGAAGGAGGGCCAATATAAGCAAGGGGTGGAGCAGAGGTTTGTCTGGGTACTTGCAGGGATAGGTCCAAGTGAGTAGGGGAGGAGACAGGGGTGTAATCCAAAGCAATCACCTGCAGCCGACGGGGGGCGGAGCCAGCGGTGCGAGAGGGCTGGTAAAACGATCGGGTGCACGCGCCTTCTGTAAGGCTGCTGTGCGCGCGCCCCGATCGCGTGCCTGGGCGTGTGGCGTGCGCCGCGGAGGAATGGCTCTGCGTGGAGGAGGTGAGAGACCGAGGGTGCAGGGAACTGGGGCAGCTAGCCGCAGTGGGGCCTGAGGTGACGGGGATACGCTGAGAGGCGCATGTCCCTCGATCCGTTACACCAGACGAGCATCGGTGGACAAAGGGTCATAGCGGGCGGATGTTTTGGAATCGGTGGTGGGAGATGGTAGTGAAAAGTTCGGGATGTCTGATTCGGCTTTGGTGGGTGCAAGGGCACTTCTGGTGCCCATCCAAACAACTTGATCCTTGTTGATTTGGGCCATTTTCTTCTCCACATAATAAGGGCTGGGGTTCTTTGCCTTGGGGGCCTTTGGAACCTTGTCTCTAGGCACCTTTGGCTTTGGCTCGAAAACAGCATTTGAGTTTTGCTTTCTCATGGTTGGCACAGCAGAAGAAAGCAGGTTCCTGCATCCATAGAATCGGGGTTGATCCATGGAAGCAGATGGAAGTATGCACAATACAGTATCTGTTCAGGAGCTCGTTCAGAAAGAGATCATAGTGTGGGAGGCTATGCAATTGGTGTTACCTTTTTTGCACTGTGTCCCTATTTGAATTTTTGGTCGGGCATGGACACGAGCTGTAGGTGTTAAAAGTGGGCGTATACAATACTTAACCTGTCAAGCGAGGTCCATTACATTATAAATATGCCTTCACTTCAGTTGATTAAATGCACATTGAATATACATCGAATACACATTGAATATATATTCCTCTGTGCTTGATTTATTTTCTAAAGCAGTGATGCCGAAGAAAGTTATTTCAAAGGATCTCAGCATGAGAATACTGTACATGTACAAGAGAGGACACGGAATTTAGAGATCAAACACTGGTTACTGAATTCAGGCCTCGATTTAGCACAAAGCACAGTTAGCTATCATGCCCATGGTCAGACAAAAAGTTTAAATCAGAGTCCCCCAGTCACAACAGAGTAAGTATGTTTGGTTTCCTTCTGCAATTACTGTATTACTCAAAAAGCTTCTTGCATATCAAAAACCATGTTTTTGTTTACATGTTTTCTTCGAAATTTGTTAAGACCCAAACAATTACTGTACTACCATACTTTGAGAAGAAAATATAAAATGTGTTTTTTTCCCTTTCTGCTTTTATGACTCTAAACGTTTCTTGCATATCAAAAAAGCATGTTTTGTTTACTTGTTTCCTTTTAGGCCCAAGCAATTACTGTACAACCGTACTTTGAGAAGAAAAAATATATATATTTTAAATGTCTCTTTCTGCTTTTATTACTCAAATGCTTCTCTTTTCCTTAAAACTGTTGAACGGCAAAGTGTCTGGTGGACGAAATCAGCTAGGCTAATGTGCAGCAATTCTAGAGAACAGTCACAATATCCCAGCATCTGAGACCAGCATCAGGTGATGAGATGCCAATTGAGATGGAATTATGGAAGTGTCAAGTAAGCGTCTTACTGTAATAAAGTATAGTAAAATGCAATACTGTAGTATGAAAAGTTACAGAACAGAGTGACAGAACAGGGTTGATACTGTAATTACTGTGCCTTAGTTATGATGGTCCAGGTAAAGTGTTGTACCGTACACTACTGTACTGTAGGTAAACGTGTGGTTTTACTGTACCTGTACAATTTTTCCTTTTCATTACAGAGCGTATCCAATGATAAGGGATCCCAACAAGGTATAAAGTGTGGAGCAAGCACGGGCATGTATCGAAAGTGGCAAGCCTCTTCAGGATGTCATCTTTTCTGACGAGACAACTGTAGCTCTTGAGAGATTTTCCACTTTTGTATTCCATAAAATAGGACGCCTATTTCTGAAGCCACGTCCCAAGCACCCAGTGAAGATATATGTGTGGGTTGCAATCTCTAGACGTGGACCAGGTTACATAATCATATTTGAGGGTAAAATAATGCACAGTCACATGCTGTAGCCTTATGCACTGTACAGTACAACTGTAGTGTATTCTGTACCCCAATGTTCAGTTTTATCATTATTTTTGTTCTCTTTTTCCAGGAATCATGGGCAAAGTATTTTTCCAAGAGCAAATAGCCACACGTATAAATACATTAAGCATGATTTCCCATCTGGTGGTCACCGGTTCTTCCAGGACAATGACCCTAAATATACCGCCTCTACTGCCTATATCCTTGAAAGTGGTAGGTATCAACTGGGTTAAGATACCACCAGAATAAGTGCTCCATTGTACATTAACTTTTTCTTATTGTTTTAAACTGTTTTTATCTGTTCAACTAACTCGCATTTTTTCCCCATCCTATTCCATATCACCATCTTTGAACCTTATAGAACTGGTGTAGTGTGCACTACAGGATCATATCAGAAAGGTTGTAAAACATACAAAAAGTAGGAATTCGTACAAGGAATAATGAGTTTCTGTAACGACATACTGACTGTACAAAACAGCAAACAACTATATTGACCATATTAGCAGCGTTTTGCCCGTTCCCTTAGAGCGTAATGGGAATGCCACCGGCATTTAGTAAGGTACAGTACTGTGTTGTAATGTAGTAAGGTAAGTACAGGTACAGTAAGTATAGTACAGGTAAGTATGATACTGACAATAACCTGATTAAATGTTAGCCTTCTATTGAAGGTAATTGAACGTTAACCATTTTATGGCTGTGCTTACTCTCTACTTTATATATACAGTACTAAATTATATACAGAACTGTATGTATAGTATTTGTATTAGACGTGTGTATTACCTATTATTTTTGAAAATTCATTATAGTTTACATGTATGGCAGGTTATAGTTTATTTGTTTTGTGTGGCTTTCAGTAGTGTTAACCAGTCAAGGCTTTCAATTCACTAATCCTGCAGCTATTTTTTTTCTTTCACAGTTGCAGCACTAGTGGAATGGGGGAAAATGTCCAAGCTTGTTGTACTTTGTGCATAATAACAGTCAATGGTTTGTCCTAATCTCCCCCTCTCTCAATGACAAAAGAACTCCAAGTCCGTTTACACCGGCTGAGGTGACTCAGCTAAATGCCATGAAATTAAAAACCACAATAGACAAAACTGGAAACATTAAAGTTATTGTGTCTGTTTGTGAATGTCCTATTGTGATTGTGTGTTGGAGGTGGGGGAGGTGCAACTAAATTAGTTTATCTTGGTCTAATGCTGTGATGAGCCTACAGGATTAAAGTTGAAAGAAATCATTTGAACTGTTGTAAAATACAATAAAAGTTACGACTCCCTTGATACTGTACTGTGTTTGTGTGATATTTCCATAAACAGTATGATACTGTAAGCAGACCAAGCATACCTAAAGTTGACGGTATTGAATAGAATTCCCATCCACCCTCCCCGCAAAAAAAATATATGAAAGTATGCTACCTCATAGAGAAATAAAAAATGTATTGATTATATAATTTTAAAAATTGATAAAATTTGAAAAAAATGCATTACATAAAGTTTTCCTTAAAATAACTCCTTTATTAAGCCCTGCTCGAGGAAAAAAAGGGGAAAAAAATATGCCTTTTTTTGTGGACTTGTAATTCACATTGGCAGTGAAGTCATTCTAGTCAAATCACTATGCAGAACTTCTCAGGCATGCGCTTGCATGTGAAACCAGGCAAAGTAATTTCTCGTCTAAGAACAAAAGGCTCAAACATAATGTTACTTTCTTTATTAAGGTCCCATGGCTGGGGGAGTTTAGGTGTTGATAATGAGCTGAATGCCTTTTGCTTGGCTTAGTGAGAGTGGTGTGGGGTAAGGTGCAAATATGTTAATTGTTTCATCTTTGTGTAATTCTGGGATGACTGTGCAGGATTACACTTGAAATAAATAATTTGAACTGAACTGTTGTAAAATATAATAAAAGGTATGACCCAAAGTTTAAGGAATTGAATTGATTTCCCCCAAAAAAACTATTAATATTTTTGGGTGGTTTCTTCCCTGACTTAATTACACATGCAATGTCTAATTATAATGCAACATGTAACATCATAGAAAAATACAAATGTTGTACTTTTATAAATGTAACAATTGATAAAATATGAGAAAAAATGCATAACAAAGTTTTCCTTAAAATCACTAATTTAGTAATCCCTGCTCGAGAAAAAAAATGAAAAAAAAAATATAGCTTTATTTTATTTTGGGGGGGGGGCTTGAAATTCACATTGGCAGTGAAGTCATTCTAGCCAAATCACTATGCAGGACTTCTCAGGCATGCACATGCGTGTGAACCCAGGCAAAGTAATTTCTCAGCCAAGAACCACAGCCTGAAATATTGTGTCTTTCTGTGTGAATGTCCTATCACCAGATAGAAGTGTTGATAATGAGTTGAATGCCTTTACTGTATCTTGGCTTAGTGAGGGTGGTGTGAGGGTGCAAATAAAAGTTTCATCTTGGTGTAATGCTGTGATGAGCATGCAGGATTACAGTTGAAAGAAATCATTTGAAATGTTAATAAAAGTTAGCAATCCCTTGAGACCATGTTTGTGTGTATGATATTTCCCTAAACAGTATGATAAGCAGATCAAGCCTACCCAAAGGTGAAGGTATTGAATCAAATATTCTTTACAGCTCCCAATTATTCTCTCCTCCCAAAAAAAGTTACTTGAATATATTTTGTTTCCCTTTTGATTTCTACAGTAAGTCCGATTAGCAGTGAAGGCTTTCTATTGTACACTAGTTCACAATGCTCATGTGTGAGGAACCAGGAAATGTGCATTTCTATACCAGCAGACAAATCATGAAACTGGCTTAGACTTTCTCTGTTAAAGGTAATTTCTCATAGCTCGGGGGGATGTGTTGATAGCTAGTCTCATGCCTTTGTTTTGTGGGGTGGGGGATGAGATGCAACTCAATTGGTCTGTCTTACAGTACTGCATGAATGATCATGAAGGATTAGAAAACAACTGTTTAAACTGGTTGCAAATGTAGTTATTTTCTAAATCTTAAAATTGATTAAATATGAAAAAATGCTTTTTTCCATTAATGTTTTCCATTAACCATGAAGTGGAATAAAATAAATAAACATCTCGGTGTGAAATGTTATTACAGGTTATGACATGTAATTGAATCACAGGGCATAGTTTGTTGTCCAAAATAATACTGTAGCGTGGCAAAGTTTTAAAAGCGTGAAGCTCGTAATACTGACTGTATAAAAGTTAAAAAGGTAACGTTTAAAAAAAAATGATATTACAGTTCCATTGAATGTCATCCTTAACTTTTGACGCTCGATTTCAAAGTTTCTTTTCTGGAAAAAAAAAATTATGCTATAAATTCTGGTAGTGCACATGGGTCAAGTCATGCTCTAGTGCGCATGTGTACAAGCATTGACGGGCTATGGCAGGCATACAGTACACTATACCAGGCTGCTATCCTTGGCGCCTCGCACCCCCCCCCCCTCCGCTCAACCCCGGCGTCAAATGATGCGCAGGGTCATGTGACGTCACGTTGCCATTGTAATTTGACACCAGGTTACCATGACGACGGCTTGCTGGAAGGGAAGGTATGGTAAGTGTATTATGGAGGCTTTGCGCGAACCCCCGGCATTTAATTTAAATGCCTGGGGGGAGAGCACAGGACCTCTACAACTGCCCCATCCCAGACAATCTTGCACCCCCCAGGGGTGGAAATGAGCCAATGTCTGAGGTGTATTGTGCGTACAAGCTGTGGTCACTCATGTAGTCTGCATTATATTTATCTTCATTATATACCTTGCCAACCGGGTGGATATGACCCAATATCAGGGGTGTACAGCATTGTGCGTAACAGCCAGGATCACTCATGTAATCATCATTATAGTTGACAGGTGCCTGCTGAAGCTGGTAATCAGGAAGGGGCCAGGTAGCAAGGATTGCGGTTCACCAGGTTTTCAGTCACGGTTAGCCCGTTATTGCAATAGTATTGGGAAGCCGGTGTTGGTACCTGTAGATTGCAGGGCCGGGAAGTACGTCCTTTACTAATCTTAAAAGGATGAAACCAGACCTATCTTCTTTTGAAGTCGCCATGAGCAAACATACCGGCAAAAGCTGGTAGCACAGACCAATATCCTCTTGTACTGTATCTCCCGGAGGAGGGGCGGTGTGAAAAAATCAATCCTCATTAGTTAAAGTTTGCCTTATCGAATGCTTCCAGCCACGTTGGTCTGGTGAAAATGTGAAGAATTCATATTTTTCAATTATATAGTCCTATATCTCTGATAAAGTTGCCTTCTTATCTGTTCCAGCATTAATTGCAGAAAATATGAGAAATGTGTAACTACATTGTGGTTTGGTATAAGGATTTGACATGAATTCCATGATGTCCATTCACCAAGTGCAAGGATAGCAATGTAGAATAACGGGACAAGCATTGTGTAAACTGTGGAGATTTTAATTATGAAATGCCTAAATTTGATAATGGCCACTCTTTTTATCTAGTTTTTAAACACCTGCAAATTGACTACACACAATTCACTGGTTGCCCTGTGCAAAGGGATTCACTTTTGCCATCTGGCAGAAACACACAGAACTGCACCCAAACAAATCACAATCACATTAATCACGGAAATCAACAACGGTAAACAGGTGTATGATTAACAGCCTTCACGGAAGATCAACGAGTGAAAAGCACGTGGAAAACAGTAGACTTTACGAAAACGGCACCGAGAAATTATCGAATAATGGCCGCTGCATCTGTAAATGCCGTTGGATGTTTGAAAAGTTAGTGAACCACCTCAAGTCAATCACTTCCGCATTGGCGTGCGCTCGGCATCAGAGAACATGACCTTATGCATTTTGTCATGAACGTGACTTGATCAGAGGTATGATAGGTTGCTTAAAGTCTGGGTTTAGATATCCATCGTTGCTAAGAAACGATGAACACAAAAAACCCTCAACATACCAATTAGACAGATAGAAGGACAGCAATATGCAATACACTACATTGTGTTAACACTATCAACAATTAGCGTCAATGAGTGTCAACAAAAATGAAAATATAAAATAAAAATACTAAATGTTAATCACAATGAATGATAAATGATAGCGCTAGATTGGAAAAACGATTAATTCAGAAGATATTAGTGCATATAATTCTACACCGATATACTGGAGAAACAGTTAATGATTAATGCGCACCAGTGCTGGATCCATACAATTCATATTATAATGTGATTCAGGAAGATGTTGGAAATGGGGCTAGTGAGGTATATAATGATGAGAAGTCCACAGAAGGGCCAAATGATCTCTGAAGGTAGAGACTAGTGGTAATAACCCCTGTCAAATCCTCATTGAGATGGTCCCTGGACTTACAGCATACAATGGTGTAGAAAAGAAAAGTCAATTGTATTCACATATATGCCCCAATTCACATATATGTCCTGGTTTGCGTGCAGCCAAGTAGAATTGCTTGCATTGAATAAGGAGGAAAAATTGGAGCACAGCCAATGGAGTGGGTCACCAAAACAGTGAATAAAAAATATTTCTTTATAAAGAAATATTTTTTATTCACTGTTTTGGTGACACACTCCATTGGCTGTGCACCAGTATTTCCTCCTTCAATACACCAATATACTGTACTCGTATCTATGCACTCATTAAGACTAGATAAGTGTGTATTCCCATATTACAGATCCAGAATGACTCTCTAATACAGAGCAATCTGAATCTATTTGCTCAATGTTTGGATTCAGGGATATGCTCCTTTCCCATAATGCAGAAACTAGTAGGATGTTTCGAGTGAACTGATAGAAAATGTTTATGGACACTGTGAGAACCCCTTTCACAATAGTCCCTGTAGTCTGTGTTTGAGAGACCTCACAAATACAGGATATTTAGTCCACCCAATGTATTGAATCCCACATGATAGTAGATACACTACATGTGCAGTTGAACAATTAATTGGGCTTTTTACAGGATGGCAGGTCATTGATCTTTGTGATTCTTTTTACAAGGGAACCTGCCATCCTGTAAAAATTCATTTTGAACTGAGTCAGGCTATGGATCTTGAACTTCCTGTTCCTTCTCTATTTTTAGATCAATCTCTGTGATGTGGTCATCACTATCAGAAGCAGCAGTTAAGTCTCCTTAACTACACAGATCATCTGTTTTTGGACTTCTTCAATTACTGTAAGTTCCTGATTGGACTGCACCTATATCACTGGGACTGATTTGCACTATATTTATTAATTTTATCTTGTGTCAATTCACATTTATCTTGCATTTTTGTTCATCACTGATATATTATATCTGTAACATACATTCAACAATTTTTGGCACATACTGTATATTTGCTTTCACATTTATATTTGCACATACAATTTTTATATTTATATCGATTAATGCTACCTAATGTTTTCTTTTTAGTGTGTGTGTGTGTGTGTGTGTGTGTGTGTGTGTGTGTGTGTGTGTGTGTGTGTGTGTGTGTGTGTGTGTGTGTGTGTGTGTGTGTGTGTGTGTGTGTGTGTGTAGCCATGGCTGGTCCAGGGCTATATTTTCTGGACACGTAAGTCCTAGTAGCTACAGGCAGTGTCAGGCTATCCTGTGGGTTTCTTAGGAGAAAACCTCAAATAAAATAAATGGTCCTCAATGTGAATAAATCCTGTGTTAATGCGAATTAAAATAAAGGTGGAGGTGGGATGAAAAGAACCAAAAGGAGTACATGTTCCTATTGAATTCTGGGCTATCTATATACACTATAACAGGGCAGGTAAGTATGTACACAGTAATATAATTGTATTCAAATGGTAGATACAGTGTGTCACCATAGATTCAGAGCACATACTGTATAAGCTCTGAGAATATACATTTATATGTGAATGGACATTTAGTGTATGGTGGTTACATCACGGACCTAGCTCCACAATAAAGGAGGCTATATACATAGCCACAGATCCTAAATATCCATATAGGGTCTCATATGTACACACTACTTAACTACCTCTGGTTAAGTTACTAATGATCACAGTCACGTGCTGTTTGACACATTCTCTGATTTTAAAGCCCATTTTTTTATTCATCGTTTATTAATAAAATATTTTAAATATGTCACTATACATTTAGTTTGATAGAGTGCTGGTAAACTAGGTTTCCATTTCTTCTGTGTATATTTACAACAGTATCTTTAGCCGCCGAGTGCTCCCAACATAGGGGTTCTTTATCGCTGTGTTTTTGTTATGCATTTCCCCTGGTCGCAGCACCTTTGTCATTGGCAGTAGCGAGGGTTCCCTCTACCCCTTCTCTCCTCCCTCTCCCTTACCCTGGTTATTATCCTGTGGATTTACCTTACAACCCCCCTCCCCCTCCCCCCAATCATGCTGCCTCTCTGAGTGGCAGGGGTGGAGGTGAAATTGGATCTGTGTACAGTCAATCATGGTGCAGACCTTGTCCCCTCCCCCTCTGTGCCTTAGGGAGGAAGTGTTCTAAATTATAGTCAGTCTTGTTGTGAGTCTGGTCTGAGGAGGAGTGGAGCTGAGTCCCTCCCGGGCGGAGGGGACATGCTCTCAGCCCCTTAGGGGATTGAAGGGAAAAGACCTAATAGACTGCAAGGCTTCAATTGAGAGAAGTCAAGTACCATCCAGATACCAGGTGGCTGCCTCAATAAAGGATCCTGCTTAATATACCTCTGCCTAAGTTACAGTCTATTGGGTAGAGGTATGCTTGAAGACTGTCATGGTGGGGACTGTCTCTCCAGTACACCTGGAGACTGCTATGACTGGAGGCGCTGACAACATGAGAAGAGCCTGAAGGATCACCAAAAGCCTGTCCTGTTTCACCATACCTACGCGGACCCTTTGCATCTCCTGAACCCTCACAGGTAACAAGCACCATGACACCTGTAGCTTTAGCAAGATCTCCCAGAGTGTGGAGGAAGCAGTGCTATATATATATATCAAAAGACAGGGTTGCCCAATGCTTTTTCTTGTATACATTTGTCACGCCCACTAGCACTCTTTTTGACATAAATATATATATTCATGATGTGGTGGGTGTAGGAGTTTGAGCTAGCTGGGAATGTGTGTGTGTGTTATATATATATATATATATATATATCATACATTACCAGCAAAGGTAAGGCGACAACAGCACTCAGAAGGTATAAGCAGCTATAAACTGTATTAAAGAAACTTGCACATATAGCCAACGTTTTGGTCCGCTGAACCAGACCTTCCTCAGGGGGGTGCAGGAAGGTCCTGCACCCCCCTGAGGAAGGTCTCGTTCAGTGGACCGAAATGTTGGCTATATGTGCAAGTTTCTTT
The DNA here is from genome assembly GCF_040206685.1 of Ascaphus truei. Classification (NCBI taxonomy): domain Eukaryota; kingdom Metazoa; phylum Chordata; class Amphibia; order Anura; family Ascaphidae; genus Ascaphus; species Ascaphus truei. The sequence continues at coordinate 67,448,239 of NC_134485.1, read as the reverse complement.
AATACAGTTTATAGCTGCTTATACCTTCTGAGTGCTGTTGTCTCCTTACCTTTGCTGGTAATGTATGCTTTATTATTTTTTATGACATAAGCACCAGGTCATTATATCACTACAGGAGTGCCAGATATTCATGATTTGTATGTATGTATATATATATATAGTGTGTGTGTGTGTGTGTGTGTGTGTGTGTGTGTGTGTGTGTGTGTGTGTGTGTGTGTGTGTGTGTGTGTGTGTGTGTGTGTGTGTGTGTGTGTGTGTGTGTGTGTGTGTGTGTAGCCATGGCTGGTCCAGGGCTATATTTTCTGGACACGTAAGTCCTAGTAGCTATAGGCAGTGTCAGGCTATCCTGTGGGTTTGTTAGGAGAAAACCTCAAATAAAATAAATGGTCCTCAATGGTCCTCAATGTGAATAAATCCTGTGTTAATGGCGAATTAAAATAAAGGTGGAAGTGGGGTGAAAAGAACCAAAAGGAGTATATGTTCCTATTGAATTCTGGGCTATCTATATACACTATAACAGGGCAGGTAAGTATGTACACAGTAATATAATTGTATTCAAATGGTAGATACAGTGTATCACCATAGATTCAGAGCACATACTGTATAAGCTCTGAGAATATACATTTATATGTGGATGGACATTTAGTGTATGGTGGTTACATCACGGACCTATCTCCACAATAAAGGAGGCTATATACATAGCCACAGATCCTAAATATCCATATAAGATCTCATATGTACACACTACTTAACTACCTCTGGTTAAGTTACTAATGATCACAGTCACGTGCTGTTTGACACATTCTCTGATTTTAATGCCCATTTTTTTATTCATCATTTATTGTCTTAGGCAGGTCTGCAACCCTGCCTTTCACCATTAGCACACAGCACTTCCACTGCAGCAAGGGATTCTGGGAAATTACATGCAAATGAGCACACAGCCACCTTTTGCTTCAAAACCATTTAATGTGGTCCCCTATAGGCTTAAACTTGCTGCATTTCACAGCTTTTTTGCACAGCCTGGGTTAAGATGCATAGCCAATAAACCCACCCATAGACAGCTGTTTTGACCTTAATAGGTCTCCTCAGTGTGGGGTTGGTTATACTGACTTTGCAAAATGATGTAAGGATAGGTTTCACCAAACTATATATACAGAATGCTCACGCTCCATATCGTACAATTGTATATTTAATGAAATAGAAGGGGAATGGACAGGGGTGGGGGGGAAGGCACACTTTCAAAACTAAGTAATTTAAACAGCATGTGTGAATAAAATATCACCGCCAGCTTGTCTGCTCCGGAATCACTGTCCTCAGATGGTAAGCTCACAGCGTGAGCAGAAGGCTCCAATCAGCTGGGCACTTGAACTGGAGGTGGCGTGATGCAGCCTAAGTCCTGCTACATGCTGCCTGCTAGAAATCCTCATGGTCTAAACGAACGCTCAGAGTCTGATCAGATCTTACCAGACTCCTGCGTGATGACGTAGTGTCACGTCCACACACAGATGGCCAGCGTCACGTGGTATTTCAGCCTGCAGATCCGGATCTTCATGGTGGATGCATTGGATGCAGTTTGAGGCCTTCACGGTACGTGAGCTTCCAGTTTTCCCCGGGAGTCGGAGCTTCTAAAGGTACTGTAAGTAATATATTGTATGTTTCGAAATGTATTTTTTTTTTTAGGTTTTTCCATTGGATGTGTTTTGGTTTTTTTGCACATTGACTGATAATGTATTAATCTGTACCACTTTAGGGTACAGATCAATTACATTATTAGGCCAATAATTTGTTTTTAATTTCTTGCTTTGTATTGATGGTGATTTTTTTATATGTTTGTTTAGTATGTGGAAGTAATTATTTGTCATTTTGCTGCCTTATTTTATTTCTTTTTTGCCGATTGATTTTTGTTTTTAATTAATGATGTCTTGTGTTGGGTAATGCTTTTAATGGTTGTGTTGCCGATATTTTTTCATAATTAATTTCTTGGTTGGTTACTGATTCAATTAATTCATTGTTGTTTTATTAACTAATTGGTTTGATTGGTTACTGTTAAAATTAATTCATTGTTGTTTTATTAATAAATTTCTTTGGTTAATAGTTTAATGCATTCCTTGTTGAGCTGATTAGTGCTTTTATTAATTGCATTAGCTGGCTAGGGTTTTTATTTATTGAATTAGGGTGTTTCGGTGGTTTTTAATGTTTTATTATTGTGTCTTTTGTGCATTAATGTATTTTGATTAGGGTGCCCATTGAGTGCTATATTGGTTATCATGCCCATATTATTATATTGGTATGATGTACCACAATACTACTCAATGGGTACAGGATGGGTATAGTGGGTCCGGGGTGGGTGGTTAGGCCTCCCGGTTAGGTAGCGGGGAATTACTAATTACTATAGCGGTTATTAACCACTAAGGTGGTTAATTACTTAATTACTATAGCGGTTATTAACCACTAAGGTGATTAAGGGGTTAGGGGCCATTATAATGTATATATTATGTATGTATGCTTTCTGGCACAGGAGGAAAGGGACCTGAAGTATCCTGATGAGGACACCCTTCAAATTGGCTTTGGTAAGTAGAACTGTACTTATTTACTTTATTTATGCTGGCTAATGTTGTGTTTAATAATGGGCAAATAATCTATTATCCATATCTGGATAATAGTTATTTTGCCCATTACTGTACTGTATGTGTTTTGTGGGGGGGGGGGAAGTACCACCTGCAGACCCACGGGGGACACATGCGGGGAAGAACCGGGGGCCCCACAGCTGTGGGGGCCCCTCAGACCCACAGGGACCCCCCGGTTACCCCAGACCCCCGTGGGAACCACCTGAGGGCCCCCAGACTGCTGTGGGAACCACCCGAGGGGCCACAGACACCTGTGGGGATGACTTGGAGACCCCCAAACACCCGCAGGAACAACCCGTGGACCCTATTGGGGCCCTCAGGTGCCACCTATAGGCCCACGGCACCTAACGGGGACCACCCGGAGGCCCCCAGACACCCATGGGTACCCTCCAGGGTACACTGTGGGGCCTGCAGACACCCATCAGAACCACTGGGGACCCCCGTCGGCCTGGAGTTTTAATCCTGTGTGTTAAAAAATAAATCATGGTTTTACAGTATGGGGCGGCTCGGGTTTGGGTGGTGTATTGGTGCTACTAAATATTTTTTAATATACATTTTATTCCTACTGTAGATTAGTAGGGTGTCTCCGGAGCAGAACCGCATTGTTTTGAGGTCTGGGGACCCCCTGCTTCCCGAGATACAGGCCCCGTTATGGGGTGCCGGTATCTCCTATGCATGGAGATGTCCCGATCACGTGACGCAGAACATTTACATGCCTAGGAGATACCGGCATCCCATAAAGGGGCCTGTATCTCAGGAAGCAGGGGGTCCTCAGACCTCAAACCAACGGGGTTCTGATCTGGAGACCCCGTGCTCATCTACACTAGGAATAAAATGTATATTAAAAAAACATAAATTTCGGGCGAGATTTTCGCTGGGAGAGGTGGCTCTCTCTGAACAGGTCTTTCTGCAGCAGAAACAAATCGCCAGATTTGGCCTTTTCAGAAGATCGATCCTATCGGTGGCGGAAACTCGCCCGTTTTGGGAAATTTCCTATGACAGGAATTAAAGGCTTTCTGAAAACCGTGATAGCAACGCTCCAGAAAACAGCGATATAAATGGCCCGGGAAATTTTTTTTATGAACGCTTAATGCATAGGCTCCTTAATGTTAAAATGGAGTCCATGGAAAAGATGTTGAGAGAAATCTATTTGCGTAAACGCTCTGCGACTGTCACCATATATTCTGCCTACAAAGAGAGGATCGCCCGACGCAAGGGAAATCTCATGACACCCGGTCAGTAGAAAGACTTTACTTGGAAAAAGTCCTCCTCGTGTGATTGAGGAGTGCTGATTTCAAGCATCTTCTGGAGGAGACACGAATAACCTGGAGAAAGGGCTCCAATTCCAGTGAGACTGAGAGTTCTCGTTCTCCATTCACTCTCATTCGAGCCTCTAAAATATCTTGAGTGAGTGGAAGGATGGGCTTCGGCCATGGTAAGCCCAAGCTTCCCTCAAACAGGTATGTAATAGGGACTTATCACTGTTTGAGAGAAACTGCCTCTAAATCCAGAAGGGAGCTGGTTAATTGCAGACAGGCAATTAACTAGACTCCACCTGGCGACATTAGAGCTTTAAGAAAAGCCTCCTATTGGAAACAGGGGAGAGATTTCCTGAGTTCACAATTGGGCTGACACAGGAAAGTAGAAAAGCCTGCACACAGGCACAGTCTTGAGCCCAAAGGTGTACTGAGATCAAGACATCCAGACACCCAGTGACCAATGTTTCCTGGACACAGAGGACCCAGGAACCTGCCAGAGACTGACATGGAGGGCCACCTGCTTAAGGTACATCCTGAGGAAAGGGATAGGGGTTTACTATTTTGTTGTTTTTGTATGTTTTGCCTGGATAAAGGAACAGGCTCAATAAAGCCAAGATATCATTTTACCCAAATCGGTCTCCATTATATGAACCTCTGCACACATTTCTTACAGCCCCTATCCCTGTAGAACAGACAGAGCGTGTTGATACTCTATGTCTCCTGTGCTTCTCCTCTTCTGACAACCTCATACCAGCTAACTGCATGGGCTCTTCAGCTGTTGGTGCCCTCAAGGGGAACTGGAGGTGGGTGTCGGAAAAAATGTGGGAGTTTTGTGAGATTGTTCTCGCTCCATTTAACAGTCTCGAATACGCAGGCCCATACTTATTCACAGAGATCGGTTGGAACATGTCGGCAAGGCAGCTCACCATGAGACACTCGGATAGGCCCTGCCAGAAGATGGCCCCCAGAGCCAAGTTAGTCCAACCCATCTCCGCAGCTTGGGTTCGGAATTCAATAGAGCATATCCCAACAGTGCATGCACCCTGACATATCTGATGTGGAGGCAGAGAATACCCATCCTGGGGTACCAAATACCCTCCGAAAGGTCTGGATGAAGGCAGTAGAGTCAGTCACCAGGGTAACATCTCTTCCATAACAGAAATGCACATGACAGGGTCTTGTCAAAGAGCAGGGAGTTGATGTATATCACCCTTGCCATATGAGAAGCAAATATGGATGGCTGGAGCTCGAACTCGATGGAGCACTAGTTTAAGAATACCCTCCAGGCCGCAGGATCTCCTCCATAATGCAGAGGACAGGTATACAAGGTTCCAGATGGGCTGGAGGAGCCGCGAATGCGGAAGTTGCAGGGATTGGTGCAATCTGGAGGGTATCCAGTCTGTCAGCAATGGTGTTCCTGTTTTCAAAATTATTGCACTATATCTCCTTGTCCTCTCTTTTTGCATATGCATCCTGGGACTATTTGTGCTTCATATCCTGTATTCACGTGCATCTACAGTAAATCAATTGAAAAAAAAGTCTTATCCCATCGAAGCTGCACTACTCCCTATGGCTGTAATGTGCAATTTTTATTGTGGTCAATTTTGTTCACTGTATCTTTCACAAAATATTTTCACTGATTCACTTCATAATTTTTTTATATACTAATAATTCTTTTACGAATTTCTCTTAATATAAAGTGTTATTTGTGTTTCAATTTGATCACTTTGGCATAATAAAACAATGCATTATGTACAACAGATTACAATACCGTGGCAAGACAATCTATGATTTCTAGATAATTTAGTGGTTGTGTGTCCTGTCAATGATGAGTCAAAAAGGAAATTGTGAAACAAGCTGTCTGTATATGTAAGAGCATTTTCCGGTTGCTGATCCAAAACAATGTATTTATGACGAGATTGTTAAAGATGTTACTGTATAGTTTGCTTTGTAAGAGTAAAAAGATTCTGACAGCATCTCTATTATATATTCTTACAGTATATATTTTTCTGTGTCAAGTATGATCTCTGAGACTTAAGGTACTGTACATACTTATTATTTTTTTTACATGCTTACTTACTAATACTTTGTCTAGGCATGTGTAGTTAATAAAGGACTAAGTCAGTATTTCTCTAACATTTCCTCAAGAAACCCCAGGCACATATTGTTATTTCTACGTAACAACTGTAACTTAAGGAAAATCTTATAATCAAGCTATATTTACTAAATAGTCATAGTCATACTGCAAGAGCCAATCATAATAAAATAATCACATTGGTTGGTTTAATAGCTGAATTATGAGTGATTAATGGAGATTTTTTTTTTAAATTCAGTTTTTTGGGGCGTTTGTAATATGCCTGCATTTCCCAAATACACGTTAGTTATAAAAAATGAGGGTGTGTGTGCCAAACACGTGCGTTCTAAATGAAACTTCCTTGCGTTTTGTCACTGAAATTGAATTTAGATTTTTATGATTTTGATTGAATGAAAGTTATTTGAAAGTTACATTTTTTTTATTGCTGAGAGATTAGCCAACTGGGCTTGTGCACTCGCCTTACTTCCGTTACACATTTTTATCTTCATGATGGAGTTTTTCTCCTATGAAGGTACAGTATAGTAGGTGCAAGTAAATACATTTGGAGACTTGTATCTGTATACTGTACACATACACACAGTGTACATACAGTGTGAGATATACATATATGTGTGTGCGTGTATGTATGTATATATACAGTATATGTAAGGGTATATCTCCACTTTGGGTATGTAAGGGTATACATCTCCACTTTGGTCTCGTCTGTCCAAGGGAGTTTGTTCCAGAAGTCTTGTGGTTTGTTCAGATGCAACTTTGCAAACCTATGCCATGCTGCCATGTTCTTTTTAGAGAGAAGAGGCTTTCTCCTGGCAACCCCTCCAAACAAACCATACTTGTTCAGTCTTTTTCTAATTGTACTGCCATGAACTTTAACATTTAACATGCTAACTGAGACCTGTAGAGTTTGAGATGTAACTCTTGGTTTTTTTGCAATTTCTCTGAGCATTGCACGGTCTGACCTTGGGGTGAATTTGCTGGGACATCCAGTCCTGGGAAGATTGGCAACTGTCTTGAATGTTTCCAACTTTTGAATAATCTTTCTCACTATAGAATGATGGACTTTAAATTGTTTGGAAATGGCCTTATAACCCTTCCCAGATTGATGGGTAGCAACAATTGCTTCTCTAAGATCATTGCTGATGTATTTCCTCCTTGGCATTGTGTTAAAACACACCTGAATGCTCCAGACCAGCAAACTGCTAAAACTTTGGCTTTTATAGATGGTCACACTTGCTGATGATCAATTAATCAAGGGCATTTGATTAGCAGCACCTGTCTGCTACCTAGCATTTTAATTCCTATGGAAGCAGTAAGGGTGTATTTAGTTTTTCACACATGGCTTCTCCATTTTGGCTTTATTTTTGTTAAATAAATCATGGCACGGTGTAATATGTCATGTGTTGTTGTTCATCTGAGGTTGTATTTACCTAATTTTTAGACCTGCTAAGGCAGGGGAGCGCAAACTTTTTGTGCTGTGCCCCCCTGTCACTCTGCCCCCGGCTCTCGCGCCTCCCTGCCTACCTTCATTCGCGTCAGATGACGCTGCGTGGGCGTGTGACATCAGGTCAAATGGTGCCGCGGCTGAATCCCGGTAAGTAAACAGTTGCAGGGGCCTCACGCGATCCCCCGGCATTTAATTTAAATGCCTGGGAGAAGAGCGCGGGGCCTCTGCAACTGCCCGTGCCCCCCCAGCACAATCTCCCGCCCCCCTGGGGGTCACACCCCCCACTTTGCGCACCGCTGTGCTAAGGAACAGATGATTGTTATTATGTCTGATATGTAAAACCATAGAATTCAAAGAGGGTGTTCTTTCTTTTTCACAAAACTGTGTGTGTGTGTGTGTGTGTGTGTGTGTGTGTGTGTGTGTGTGTGTGTGTGTGTGTGTGTGTGTGTGTGTGTGTGTGTGTGTGTGTGTGTGTGTGTGTGTGTGTGTGTGTGTGTGTGTGTGTGTGTGTGTGTGTGTGTGTGTCTCAACATAGCTGATCTGGTACTCTTCTTTTGTTTTAGCCCCATTAATGCAAGACCCCCTATTACTCATTGTTGTGCAATGACCTGCAATGCTTAAAGCTGCAGTTCAGTCAATATCCTCCATGTGTGTTTTTTTTTAATAAATCAGTTCTGTAGTAAGAAAAAATACTTTTAGCAGTTTCTTTTTAAAAAAAAACAACTTTGAAAGACCAATTTTCTTGTATTCTAATTTAACAAGCATTTACTAAGGCACTGCCCCTTCATGTCCTGTCACAAGCCCTGGCACACCCCTTTGTCAGCCCTGCCCTCCCTCTTGCACATGTCAGTGCAGGAGTGCTCATGAATATTCATGAGCTTCCACTGACTGACAGAAGCAGATGAAAAACATATGCCATATCTAAAGATGTCGCCAAATTTCGCCAATCAATACATGGAGAACGAATTGACTGGCAGCTATACAGTTCTTTAGGTAATTAGAGATTGCCCACATGAAACTATTGAATTAAAAATAAAAATAAAAAATAAAATAAAAAAAAAGACTGAACGGCAGCTTTAAAGGAACCATTATTCTATTCCCTTATGTAGGAGAGACCTTATGATAATAAAGAGGAAATCCTAGGATTGCAGCGGTGCACAGCCAAATAGGAGAAGGGGACCAGCAAGGTGTGGGTTAAAAATATTTCTTTATTGGTACTGCATGGTTAACGGGGACACACACTCTGACGCGTTTCGGACAAAATTTTTGGATAAAGGACAATTTTTGTCCGAAACGCGTCAGAGTGTGTGTCCCCGTTAACCATGCAGTACCAATAAAGAAATATTTTTAACCCACACCTTGCTGGTCCCCTTCTCCTATTTGGCTGTGCACCGCTGCAATCCTAGGATTTCCTCTTTACATCAACTCTGAGCGTGATGCACGCACCACAGGAAGCTGCCACTTGTGAGTATTGCCTTTCTCCTTCACGTGGGGATTGGTTGACCAGGAACAGTGTTGCAGCAAAGAAGTCCTGCCCAGCGGAGTCAAAAAGATTGATGGTACGTTAACCCTTTACTCACTCCTACATATGGACAGTTATACCATATAGTAGCAACGCTGCACTTCAAAACACTGGGTCCAATGCTCTATCTCTTGGCTTTATGTGCTTCCTCTATACCATGATATGTGGACATTAACTTTTTAAGTGATATTGAGTCCGAATCAGATTGAGCACTGTTGTTGGGACTTGTGCCCCAAACTACCTACTTATGATAATAAATATGGCAGGTTTCCTCCATCTCTCGACATCCGCATACAAATGAGGTCATTTGCCCTGATTTAATGACTGTGAGAGAATCATTTTTATAAAAGAAAGCTGCATGTATAAAATATTCACATATTTTGTGATAAGCTTGGAAAACACAAAAAAAAGAAGACGGAATATCCACTTAAAGGACCTGTCAATGGCTGTAAGCATAGGTCAGAGTACTTATTCAATCCCAGTTTAATATTTAGGCACACAGCTACCTTTAAAGTATAATCTTTCTAGGCACTACTTCTCTTTTGGTCATCTAAACACTAAAATTAACCAATTTCCGTGACAGGTTTTAGGTGCTATATCAAAGAGATCGGAGTCTTTGTAAAAGGCCTTTTTTTACGTTACAGAAAAAACATAGTAAATACATGCTGTTTGGGTTATACTGTGTATACGTATATACTGTATAAAAATGTAAATCATTACACATACCCCTAAGAGATAGAAGGGATAAAAACGGCCTATTGCAGTATTCCTTCACTGGCATTTTTTTAACCAAACCTTAGTTTGCTCAGGAAACCCTTTGGGGCAGGGTACAGTATACAACTTTAATAATTCTACCTACATTGTTGCATGCAGTCGAATGATTAATATGAATACATCCCATCAATAAAATAGATTTTAACCAAACAAATTATCTGGGGCCACCAGTCATTGCTGAATTTCACCATTACAGATATTCACATCCGTGTCATAAGGAAACCTTCTTTTTTTATCAGTAGCAGCTTGAGAACAGGAAACTAAATTGGAATGTGTTCACTTTTTACCATGGAACTAAATGAAAGTATGGTATTCTGAAATTCATCTAGGAAGTTATATGGGGATGTGGCACAAAGAGAGATTCATTTTTGTCAATGATTTTTTGCAACATTTCCTTTTTTACAGATTTATTTTTTCATCAGAACATTGAACACTTGCTGTTCGTCGTGTCTCCTGACTCAAATTGCTAAATCTACAGTATTTTAAAGCACAGACAGGGTCTTTTACCAATGGTTTTAATTACTTAAAGCAGCAATTTGTGCTGCTCGATTGTTTGTATATATATATATATATATATATATATATATATATATATATATATACACTGTGTATATACTGCATATAGTGCAGAGTAAATGAGTACTTCAGCATTAGGTGATACCTTTTTTAGTTGGACTAAATTTATATTATGACAAGTTTTCGATGGTTATGTTAAATTTGTCCTATAATATCAATTGTTAGTCCAAATAAAAAATGTATCACCTAATACTGATGTACTCATTTACTCTGCACTATCGCAACTGGACTAACATTAACTTACTGTAGGTTAATGCCTCATTAAAGCTGCAGTTCAGTCAATATCCTGCATGTGTGTTTTTTTTAATAAATCAGTTCTGTAGTAAGAAAAAATACTTTTAGCATTTTCTGTTTTTAAAAAAACAACTTTGAAAGACCAATTTTCTTGTATTCTATTTTAACAGCCATTTGCTAAGGCACTGCCCCTTCATCTCCTGTCACAAGCCCTGGCACACCCCTTTGTCAGCCCTGCCCTCCCTCTAGCACGTCAGTGCAGGAGTGCTCATGAATATTCATGAGCTTCCACTGACGGACAAGCAGAATATAAACAGATCCCTTCACTAATTATGTCACCAAATTTCGACCTATCAATACCTGGAGAACGAATTGACCTGCAGCTATACAGTTCTTTAGGTAATTAGAGATTGCACACATGAAACTATTGAAGTAAAAAAATAAATTTAAAAAAAAAGACTGAACTGCAGCTTTAAGTGAATAACAGACCTTGAATCAGGGCCAGAAAGAGAACATAAAATGAAGCAGAGAGAAAGAGACAGAAAGAAAAGGAACCGTGAGATAAAGGGGAGGAGGCAGAAAGAAAAGAAAAGGAATTAGGGAAGGGCACATTATGCACATTATGCACATTATGCACATTACACTTGAGAACATTGTTGCAGATTCCTCTCATAGGATGAGATTGATTACATGATTTCTGAGGCGAATATCCACCATAGCATTAAAAAAGATTTTATCTCAATCATGCTTTGCACTGACAACAACTAAGCTGTTAAGTTGAATATTGTGTTATTTTAAATTCAAATTACATTTTTATTTTCAAAACTATTAATTTATTTCAACATTAAACAGACAGTTATGGAATGGTGCTATAATGGCAAACCTTCTAAATTGTTTAATGCAGTGGGTCAAAGGGCACATTAGCCTAGAACCACAAAGAGCTGTTAAGTCACATAACGTAGCGTTAACTTCCCATTATCTTAAGACTAATGGTGTATCTTCAAAGGACAATAACATACAGTAATGTTAGGCCTTATTTTCTTCCATACAAAGCATAGTGCTAAATATATTGGACATTAGTGACAATGGTTGCATTTCCATTGAAGTCTGCTAAAGTTAACACAGGGACCTAACATTATGTTATTTAACTCATACCTAAACTTGGCTTTATTTCTATCCAGACACTAACATAGGGCTTTTGCAGTGACTGTGTGGTTAAAACATCACAGTTAGGCATCATCTAAATAACATTGCGTTATTTCCCAGTGTTATGGTAAAAACTCCATTTGACCTCCTGGATGTTTACATTTTCAGATCTCCTAAACAAAATATCAGACTCTAAAAAGAAAACCATCTCCTGAAAAGGTCAAGTGGATATCTTTGAAGGTAAATATAAAAGTAACATGCTCAAGAAAAAAAAGCTGTTTGGACGGCTGCTTTAAAGCAGCAATATTCCCCACCTAATTTTTTTTTCTTTTTACTTCTTTGTATATGTAAAGCATGTGGCAATGTATAATTCTAAATTCTAAGCTAAACTCGAAATCCTTTGGTGTTCCTGTTATAAATCTGTAAAAATCCTGATTGTGCGACTAACATAATGGCTGCTTTAGTCGGGGCAACTTAGCAGCTACAATGTATCCTTATATTACTAAGGTAACATTATCTATTGTTACAGTTCACCCCACAAACTGCTGGGACATTTGACAACAAATTATCCCACACAGGAAAGTGTTGCAAAGATCTTGCACTGCTGGGGAGGTGAGCCAAAACCTGCTATAGTAATCGAAAGATGCTTTAAAGCTCATTAAAAATGGCATTAAAACTTGAATAATAGAAAAAAATGAAGCGAGTATTATCTAATACTACAGAACTGATTTATTTTTCAAAAACATATAGTATTTCACATGTTTTGTTGCTTTTAGATTAAAACTAGCCCTTGGGCTTTGAACATGCTGTAGTAGACATAATACTTAATTTTTTTTTTCCATAGTCAAGAGGTATTAACATAAAAATGTAACAATAGAAGTTTGTTTTGGCCCATTGCTCCATTTTCCACTTGCACATGTAAGGAAGTGTTTTTTTTAGATTTAACGCACATTGTAAACTAGAAATGTTTGCGCCATCTCAGATGCGGCAGGTTTTTTTTTTTTTAAACATACTGTAATTACAGGATTAGAAAAAGTGATGCATGGAGACTGAGAGTTTGTTCAATTTTATTCAAATCTGTGTTTCATGTAACAAACAACTCCCTAACTCTTCTACATGTAGCCCTCTTTCCCCCCCCCCTAAGTGAGATTGGGGTGTGTAGGTGTATCTGACAACTTCTCAGTGTGGTGCTATACCTGTTGGCTCACAGGAGGGCTGAGCTTCCGCCATGGGGAACCTGGGGCATTTATACTAGGGGTACTTACTTCCAACGATGCAGCGCCTCCACCTGCGATGGCTCCCACCAGAGGGGGAGTGGTTCCTCGCAGGACAATCACAATAATCGATACTCACACAGATATATATATATACTAGGGACTTTACTGAACATGCAAGAAAACATATCATACAGTAACATCATAACCTGTGTCCCTCTCTAGAGGAGACACTTACTGCGTCGCGCAGGACGCTTCCCCGACACTAGGTGATCCCACCCAGTGTCCCGAGAATCCCCACCCAATGTCCCGCACTCTAGTAGAGAACGTGGGTGACTGCGCAGCCACTAATTAATGTGTTAGGCCTGTTGGTGCACATATATATTGAATACCTTCCGAGCACTCCGATGCTCGGGCCTGCAACACTCTTCTAAAAGGGTCAGACGTGCGATGCATCCATCTGATCCTATCCAGGTACTTCTCCAGGAACCCCAACGAGGGTCCCACCGCTTCACGGGAACACAACCGTCTCACGGTAAAAGCAACCGAATCACGGGAACAGCAACCGCCGCTATCCCTGTCTATCCCTAACTAACCCTAAAGTGACAGGAACCCTAACCTAGGGCCTGTCCCTGATGAACCGTAACCTGAGGTGACTTGGGGGAACCTCCTAGGGCCTGCGGGGTAATAACCTGCCCCACTCCCCTAACTTATCCCAGTCTTGACACTCACTGAACCCTAACACTAACACTACACTACGCACTGCAAACTTCGTAACGCGTACAGCAACTTGCTGCACACTAGCACTATGCCTTCTTGTCAGGCCTCACAGCCCTGCCAGCCGTGACCCTGACAAGACAGCACTGACACACGCACTAAGGGCAGCGTCCCTGTCTTGGGCCGTCCCTCAGCACTTACCCACTAACCTGGTGGGGAGTTAGGGCCTTACTTGGGATGTGGGAGACCTTACTCGATGCAGGAGCTGCACATGCTCTCTGCACCCTTCCTTCCCTCACAGCTCCCCAGCTCCAACTGCCGTTCTCAGCACGCGAAATGTATCTTATTGCTCCCTCTAGAAATCCTTGGCCCTTATTGGCCACACGGAGGCACCTGATGTTCTTGCCCCTAAGCCTCATGGGAGTTGTAGTCCCGTGGAGGCTGCAAATACATTGGGGCCGCGTGCGCGCCTTTCCTGCGCCTGCGCTAAGCCCTAATGGCCGTCGCAACCTCTCTAGGCTCTGTCCTGCGCATGCGCGACCTCTCTGGAGCTCTCCTGCCGCCTGGCTATCCCTGCGCATGCGCGAGCTGTTGCGCAATGGCGGCGCCCTGTACCCTGAGCCGCCGGGGCCTCGGCAACGCGATCGCGGCCCTAACAACGGGCCGCTCGCGTCCCCGGCAACCGGCCGCATCAGGGAACAGCGCGCGACTTCCCCGCTCCGGCCCCCACCCTTGGAAGTAGCCGTTGGGCCCGGCGCTGGCTCCGACGGCACCCGCGACCGCACTGCTCCAAGGGAGGGGGGTCTCAAGAAGCTGCGGGAGCTACAGGCTACATACAGTATTTACACTCCAGATTGCAAGCTTATTTCCCTTAATACATCACCCCCATTGTATTTAGTTGGTCTACAGTCCATATACAGTATGACAACCTTCACGGAACACCTAGGCCAGTGTTTTCCAACCTTTTTTTTTTTGTTAAGGAACACTAAGTGAAATTCTGAGGAATCCCAAACCTCTCTAATAGCAACTCTGTGATCAGATGCATTGTAAATTCTTCTGTATTTGATGCAATTTTGAAATGACCAGAAAATTGCAGGGCACCCTTTAGGTATGCCAGGGGAACCCAATAGTTCCTAGGAACACTGGTTGAAAAACACTGAGCTAGGCAAAAAAAGAAAACATTCTGATGTAATGTAAATTTTCATATTCCTGGAGAGTTGACATTCCCATGTGAAAGTTTTGCCAATGTGTAAACATACATTAGCAGGGTTCTTTTTTCAATTGGTAGCAGTATTTTCTATAATTAAGATTTTTTTTTTTTTAAATCTACGTATTTACAGTATATGTCAGACTGCAAGTAAATGTGGTAAAACAATATTCAGAATCCCCCACAAAACTGCGGTTATTTCTGAAAACTCAGCTGATAATATCAACATTTATTTTTCCACTGAAACTTTTGTCTGAAGTACTGTGTTACTGAATCTCTTGTGTAGAACGTATGCATCTCAGCTATTATTATACAAATGCAGTACGTGGCATTACTATATAACGAAAAAAATAATTTGATATGAAATATTATTATTTAAATATAATAATAATTTAATATGAAATATATTATTTCTCCACCAACTATATTTGACAAAGCTAAATCTGTTGTTTGTTTTTTATTTATTTTTTTAAGTAGTGGTAAAATAGTTATTTTACTGCGGATACATTTTACAAATATGTGACATGAAGTTTTGAAATTAGTTAAGCTTGAAAGGTCCTTTGACACGCATGGCATACTGCTTTAATGTACGTGCTTGCTTCTGTTGTAGATTGTGTGCAGTTATATCAGCATCACTGTTCAATGGCGCACTCCTCATCAGTTTCTTGCATGGCATTCCTCATGTTATTACTCCAACTATTGTGCAAAATTACGATTACTACAGAAGGTAAGTACATTTTCAGGAACATTCTGAGAAATGTACTGTAGGTTTTTCCTGCAAGTCAATGTGCTACTGTAGGAGTCTTGATAACATGCAAATGAAAGTGGTACATTTCAAGGATTACCCACCATGCAGCAATCGAGGTTTAGTACATAAGATAATTACATGTCGCTTTTTTAGAATAGAAGTTGGCTTTATTTTTTAGGTCTGGATACATTAAGCTGCGGTATTGGTAAAAGCACTTCAAGTCTAACCGCAAGCCAATTATTCAATTGACATGCGGTTACAAGGTTGAATGGATAGAAATGGATACCCATACTTCAAACAGACCTCCTAACCGCAGCCACGCTTCTTCAATCAGCGCTGGCTTTGGCACTCACAACGCCATCTTATGCCTAAAAAGATTATAGCACACATTGCATTTACTTCTATTACAGCAGGCAGGGAATAGCCTGCAAATTGGGGTTATGAAGGCTGGGACAGGGCAAATATAGCTGTGCAGTGCAAATACTTTTAACCCCCTCTGCCCCAAGAAACAGGCTTCTGAGGTTTAACCCCTTCATTGCCTTAGTGGCTAGCCGCTAAAGTAATGAAGCTTTTTAAATATACTGTAAAATGTAATACTAGTGTACATGAGCAGGGGGTCTCCGGAGCAGAACCGCATTTATTTGTGGTCCGGGGACCGCCTGCTTCCCAAGATGCAGGCCCCTTTATGGGGTGCCAGTATCTCCTATATGGTAATGTACAGGTTAATAAAAGCTTCAATCAGACTTAGAACTTTGCAACTAATATTGACAGATTTACTATAAATCATTCTTCCTGTTATTACACAGGTTATTAAGAATTTATATTAGCGTTAGGGACCACTGAATTGTGGTCTGCCGTGCAGTTGGCTCAGGGGCTTACAACAATTTTGGCCAAAAATGTTAAACTAAAAGACCATTTTACTTAATAGATATTTATACATATATATTTAGGCACTGTACCGTGTATGAGTTTCACTGGATGTGCTAAAACTGAGCTATGTCTGTGTTTTATGTTCTGTCTCTGGTTTTAAATATATATTGCCATGCTCAGTAGCACTCCTCTGTGACACTCATATGCTTATATATATATGTTGTGGTTATTTTGGGGGTTCAATAGGAGCTTGTTAGGTGTCCAGTATGTTTTACAATTGTTGTTCAGCTAGTCTTGGCTGATTGGAGGGTGGCAACCTCCTACCTAATTGTAGCTCACACCCTCCCACATTTAAATGGTTAAGGGCTCACTCCATAGCATCTTCCACTCAGGGGAACTTGCGTGCTTGCAGTAGGGTTGTGACAATACAGAGTGCTTTTCCTTTTAATGTACAGGTTAATAAAAGCTTCAATCAGACTTAGAACTTTGCAACTAATAATGACAGATTTACTATAAATCATTCTTCCTGTTATTACACAGGTTATTAAGAATTTATATTAGCGTTAGGGACCCCTGAATTGTGGTCTGCCGTGCAGTTGGCTCAGGGGCTTACAACAATTTTGTCCAATTGTTTTATGTTCTGTCTCTGGTTTTAAATATATATTGCCATGCTCAGTAGCACTCCTCTGTGACACTCATATGCTTATATATATGTTGTGGTTATTTTGGTGGTTCAATAGGAGTTTCTTAGTGTCCAGTATGTTTGGCTTTACTAATGACTAAGGTAACCAAGGGGCTAACCCCAACCAGCCCCCACGTGGGTAGCCTAACCTAATCACCCACCCCAAGTTAATGGCAGTGCTTTACTAGCCACTAACGTAACCAAGGGGGATAAGTAGTGTTTTTTATTTATTGTTGTAACCCCTTTAATGTCTGTGGTATACGTTGGTAACCACAGACATCAAAAGGGTTAATGTTATTTCTACTATAGGGTTCTCTAAAAAATAGTTATTACAAAAGCCTATGATAGTCATATTATTAAAGCAATGCAGTGGTTATTATTAAGGGCTGCGTTAATTCCCGCATCTTTAGTTTGTTTAAAATATTGCACCTAGTAAATTATTACAGCAATGTTGATGTATCCCATCTTAAAATTGCATGATAAGATGCATTTTTTTTTACCGGGTGCAACATTAACTCAATTTTAACGGAGTAACACCTCTTTATTTGGCCGTACCTAAGTATATGAGGTTGGGGCCTGAATCCGTTTACTATAGAAACCATCACTCTTGAGTGGGATCAGTAATAAGGGGGACACCACAGCAGTTTACATATACCAGTTTTATAAATAAGAGGAAAGGGTATAATACACAACACAATTACTAACACTCCAGAACTACCCAGTGCTGCGCACGTGTTGGTGAGTGTTTGAGTCACTGAACCCAGTCTCCCAGTCCTGGGTGAGCAGGCAGTACTATGTGATACATGTATCTCATTGGCGCTCCTATGTTGATATATCATTTGCAGGCCTGTGCTTTTATAAAGACATATTTAGTGTGGTACCAGTTTCTCTGGTGGCAGAGGGATTCCCTTCTTCACTTTAATTGTATGTCTCCTGAACTGTTTTGCTGCCTCTCGACTCGGGCAATGATCAGCTCCTCTGGTCTCTCATCTTTGCTGCCAGCTTCTCACTGCTCTACTTCACTGTGCTCTCCTTCATGGTGCTGTCGCTCAACACTCAGTCAGCTCTCTATGAGGCACATGCAGGTTCCTATATGTAGGATGGCATCTGCCTGCACCCTCACTGTCTCAGCTCCATACAGCTCTTACTCAGCCCCTCTCCAACTGCCACCAATTGTCATTCCACTGGCTAAGCACAGTCACATGGTCCAGTGGAATAAAATTCTTAAAGGGGCCATGTACTATGCTGCTTGCAGACACAGGGGGTTACAGATGTAATCGGGCCTTAGAGTCAGGTAAGAGGTGGCTTTAAAGCTTGTAATTTTCCTTGTACAGTACTTGCCTAACATCTCAATTTCATATAATTACCCTGAGCCCTTGTCTCCAGTTTAACTATTATATTGACTATACAACAATGTTTTGAACCCAGCTTTTGGACCTGTGAAAGACATTCAAATGTATGATTCTGTTGTCTTTGCTGTAATTTGTGCTTTACCTTGAAGGGTTTTTGGTACTTTTTTAACCAGCAGAACCTTAGTGTACAGTATCTTTTTACTAAAGAGTTGATTTTTTTTTAACACTGATAGCAGTTGAAGCATTTGATAAAACATTAGACTATTAATTTAAGGCTGGTTGTTAAGTGTTATCAAATGAGTAGTATGTATGTATGTATATACAACCCCGTTATAGCGCAAACCGCTACAATGCAGATCCACTTATAACGCGGTCTGAGAGGGGCACCCAATTTAAAAACATCTACAAGGATTTTTTTAAAAATTTGTATATAACATTCAATGCTTTATTGCTAACGGACAGACATACATACACATACACATACACACACCCTCCCCCCTACACCGTGAAGGAATTGAATCCCTGGTACTTCATGTTCTAGTGCAAGTCTCTAACTGCTACCCCACAGGGTTGCGTGATGGATCTGACTCTATAAAAAAAACTTAACATCTACTGCACAGTGAAGTCCATCACCACATGAGAATATACCTTCCACACAACCATAGGGTTGTATAAGGAGGATAGCCTTCCATCCACACTGTGGTGTAATGATTAGAGCAAGGGACTGGTATATGACACGATTGAGGGTTCAAATCCCCGGCAGTACTGCACTCAAGAAAAAGTTTATTGTGGATCTATTCACTTTTGGGCTGTCAATGTCAGAGAAGGGTCATGTGACTCTCCTCTATGCTCGAAAGTCAAATTGAAATGTCTCCCCAAGCATCAAGTTTGGGAGAGTATACGTAAGCGCCGCGCAGCAAGTACATGGAGGCAGCCTGATGAAGCAGGGAGAGGAGAGAGCTGCAGATGCCAGGTAAGTCTTCATGGAACCGCTGCCATTTCGCGATCCCGGTTACAACGCGATCCCGCTTATAACGCAGTCTCATTATGTGGACCCGAGCACCGCGTTATAACAGGGTTCAGAGAAATATATATATATATATATACAGCAGAACCCGTTATAACACGGCGCTTGGGGTCCACATAATGAGACTGCGTTATAATCAGGATTGCAAAAAAAATGGCCGCCACCATCAGGACTTACACAGAGCACGGTACAGGGGATCCGACACCACAGAAGTTACATATAATAAGAATCTATATTATTTTGTTCTTTTACTATAACCACATCTGTGGTTTTTTTGTATATATTTCTTTTTGTGGATACGGAAAAAGAAGCTACCCTGGAACTATATATTATTTATAATTTGAGTCCAACATAGAATGGCACCAATTTAAAGGTCAGTTCAAAGTTGGGCAGCAGCCGGGACAAGATCTTCAGGAATAGTTGAAAGCTGAAGCCTACAGAGTTGAACGGTTTCAGGATAAATATGCTGCATTGTGCAAGGAAATAAATATTTTTTTTCTTTACTTCAAAATTTCAAATACTGCCAAAACCATCAATAACACTAATGGAAAGCCTTCAGCATGTGCTCTCCTGGCACTGATCACAACACACTTAATAAAATATAACAACAACTAAACTGACCAAAGAACCGGAGTAATACTGTATGTGGTCAGTGTCCGAACACAAAGTATCAGGTGATGTTGCAACGCCGTGTTTTAAACTAATGTTAAAAAATACCAAATAGTGGCAAGATAGTGCACTAGGTTACTTTGAAAATGGTTTCAATATTTTTGTTTGTTTCCAGTTAATAAATGTTCTGTTGTATCTCACTGTTGTATCTCTTGATGAAAATCAGAAGGGTTTTATGACTTTTTACCAAGAATTCATACTAGGTGATCAAAATGGTCTTTACATGTGAACAAAACACCCAGTCAAATTAGGAAATATTTACACACACGTTTGCTGATTTAGAGAGAAAGAGCCATTAAATGCATTCATTCATTCATTCATATAGAATAGATGCATTAAATTAAAATGATGCAATATACCAATAATGTCTGCCCAGTGTACGTCTGTGTTGCCCCAAAGGTGGACAGCCTGATGGGGCTCCCCAAGAACTGCTTTGTGGAATGTCAACCCCACCCACTGGAATGTTAATGAGCCAAGAGGACACAAATAACTTTTTGTTCACAGCTGCAACAGATTCAATCTCAACCACCTCATTGTACGTCTTCCTTGCCCCAAAGGCGGACAGCCTGATGGAGCTCCCCAAAAACTGCTCCCCTCAGCACAGGACCAGCATGCTAAGGGTTAACATGTGCTTGTACTTTGTGGAACATCAACCCCACCCACTGGATTGCTAATGAGCCAAGAGGACACAAAGAACTTTTAGATCACAGCTGCAACAGATTCAATCTCAACCACCCCAGTGTACATCTGCATTGCCCCAAAGGCAGATAGCCTTTGGCGCAGCCGAAGAGCAGCCAAAAAGTGTGAGCCATTTGCTGTCATTCGCTGTTGTTTGGTGATGTTAAAGTGATATTAAAGCTGCTCTATTTCAATCTGAAACTCACAAGCCCTTTATCCCCTGTACCCAATTTTCCAACTCAATCTGTCCATGAAATTTCTGTGAATTCACTGTATAATCCTGTTCTTTTAATAGAACTTTTTAATGTAACCATGTATTTTCTTATAACTCTGTGCCCAGGATATACTTGAAAGCGAGAGGTAACTCTCAATGTATTACTTCCTAGAAAACATTTTTATAAATAAATAAAAAATGTTTTTAGCAGATACGATAGTGTGTGTGTGTGTGTGTGTGTGTGTGTGTCAAGCAGGCTCTCCCATCAGTGCAGGAGAAGCCCATGGTGAGTCGGGGGAGGATCTCACCCTTTCTGGAGAAGCCGGGATGTTTTAGCTTCTCTGTCGGTGTCGCCCGGAGCCAGCCCCTCTCTGCCCCCAAACCCCCGGCAGAGGTACAGGGGTTGGGGGGGGGGGGGGGGGTGTTATTATAATTTGCCAAAAGAAAAAAATCCTAAAAGGTGCATGACATAACAACATTGCAGTTATTTTAATTGACAAAGAACAATAAAAAACTCAAATGCATTGCTGTTTTATAAAATAAATACAATATTACTGTACTTTAAAAACAGATTATAAGTAGAAGTATTTTCAAATCGTTTAGAAAGTCTGCCAATCTTTCCTTTTCTTTCAATTACAACAGGGACAGGTACAGTAGTCATTGCATTGATTTGTTGGAACTATTGCAACTAGATTTTTTGAATGCAGACTTGGGGTGAGTTAAGTTGTGTTATATCTATAACTTTGAGTTTACAATATCAACAACAAGGTGTCAGTCATTTGCCTTAAATTAACACAACAATCCATAAATCCTGCTGATATTACATTCTTTCTGTTTTATCCTTTCAGAAGAAGAGATTGCCCCGATTCCGAAAAATCTTCAAGTAACATTGAGAGCAGCATTTTTGAATGTAATGTGGGATTGCAACATAACAGAGGAGATGCAGAAATATGAATATTATATCAAGATACATCACAATCTCAATCAACTTAAGGTAAGGCTTCATCAGATATCTTGCACATCTATCCCTTCATTTATATAATAAAATACATTTTTGGCCATCATCTCAGTCATGTGTAAAGTATGAAAATGAACCCTATTGGCCAACTAGGCAACAAAATAAGGGTTATTCATTGAAGTGTTGATCGAAGCACTATTTTGCAGGAACTCCTATTGACTTGAGTGGGTTATTCCGTGTGATAGTTCCCAATCAGCAGTATCACAGTTTAATGAACCCCCATAATGCTTTTTAATGTATTGTGTCATTTTCTTTGCTAATAGGTATCCTGTAATCAGTCAAACTTGCCAAAAATAGGATAATGTAACAAAATATTCTTAAATATTATTTTTGTCTTAAACGTAAATGGTGGATATGTGTCAATGTAAGAAAGTGGATATGTGTCAATGTAAGAAAGTGCAAATGCAAGCTTGTTTTTACACATTGCTCCATTTTTGCTCCATGTCAAATATAAGAAAGCGCTTCTTACATTTGACACAAATTGTAAGTCAGAAAAGTTTTTAGCCAAAATTGTTAGAAAAAAATAGCAACTTAATTTTTTGTTTCATGTTTGATCGAATTTACGAAGTGAAAGTAATCAAAAAGCCATTGCCATTTATTATTCAGCATTAATCAAACTTGCCACAAACATTTGTATAGAACTTCTTCACCTAATCGAATTAGGTGGTTCGCCAAGTTCGGCTTAGCGCACAAAACTTTTTCACGTCTCTTCTATTGAGGACAGAGACAACCATCATTCAGCACTTTGTAGAGAGCTTAATGAGAAACATTCTCATCCTCACAGCAAACTGTCACTAACTCAGTGAGTTACTGTATTTCCCCAACAATCCTACTATTTCTCCCCAAAGTCAAGTGAGATGCCATCAGGAGATCAGAATTCAGCTGCTCACAATTGTTTGTTGTTTACTGTTAACCATTCTAACAAAAGACTATTGTTATGTGAGTGTTACTGTTTCTACATAAAGCCTTACAGTGCTGCTCTGCACACTAGAAAACAAGATTGTAACATGATGATCACTCCCTTCACATACCCATTGATGTAAAAGTCAGTCAATTTTACCTTGGTGTAAATATCTCTGTCCGGCAATGGGTGTCAATGTAAAAATCTTGATTACCAAGCTTCTTAATTTGGGCGCAGATGAAAAACAATAAAAAAAATGCACACACATATACCTGTAGTTTAGAACATATTTTATTGATGACTGCAGCAACAAAATATGTTGTCACGGAATATGGGGCAGCGCTACTCCCCCACCTTTTATATTCAGTCTTTAGAAAGATGTAGCCAGCCAGGATAGAACCTTGATCCCAATTCACCGACTAGCGGGTAATTTCTAGGGGCAATGAGACCTCTTCAAACGCTAAGGACACAGGACTCCCAGAAGTCCCGCTTTGCGCACACAAAGGTTTTCAATTAAAAAATGTTATATTGTAAACTTAACTAACTTGGTGGGGAGCCCTCAAGCACATGGACTACAATCGGTCAAACAAGCAGGCTATTAAACTGCATGGGGTCGCGCGGCGCCAGCGGAGCACTCTGGAGCATGCCGTTTCAGCCATGGGGATCTAAATGGCCATGAAAGGCCTTTTCACCTGATCGGTACCTGCCATCCTCCCCTCCTGCACGTGTGTTGGATCACTAACGTATGGCCAGGTGGGTTGTTCAGGTGGCCATACTGCTGTTCAGGCAGGCAGCTTGATGTAACCGCCGAGGGGCAAAACAGTCACTGTGGCCAGAAAGGACCCTCAGCCACTGAATAAAAGGTTTCTCAGGCAGAAAGTGCCCACTCAGAGAGGATGGAGTGGACAGATGCAGGTGCATGAGTGACTGCCAAGAGGAGAGGGGAGCCTTCTGTTGGTGGGGTAGAATAGGAGGAGTTCTGAGGGGGGTTTAAGTGAGGCCAAGGGGCAGCTGGGGTTCCATATTTCCCATTACAAATATAAACAAATGTTCCAGCACTCACTGGCTCTACCGTGTAAATAAGAATCAACTGGGAGTAATGTCCAAAAAAGAAGTAAATTTAATGCATACACAAGAAAAAATACAACTTGGAGTGATGTCCCACATGATATCCACCAGCAGGAGTGAGAAAGTGACACATTGCTGACAAGGATCAGACGGTTTGATTTAGCTATATACTGCTATAACATTTGTAACTCTTGCTGCTTATGGACTGCGTTGAGCTGCTGCTCCAATTTTCTGCTTTGCCTATTATCTTTGTTTGTGGGTTAGGGCTGGACATTTGTTGGGGAAAGAGGGATAAGGGAAGTACCTGATGGTCCCTTTGGACCCAAGGGAACGGGCCTGAAGAAGAGGTATCCACCTCGAAACGTTGCCCCTCTACTATACCCTCCCCCTATTGTGTTTGTTCCCCCCACACTGTGTCTTTTGTCTTTTTTTCACTCCCTTACCATGTGTTCTTTCCCCATACTGCGTACACCCTAGAGGCATTTTTTTCCATTGTGGGACATCACTCCAAGTTATTGTTTTCTTGTGTATGCATTAAATTTACTTCTTTTTTGGACATTACTCCCAGTTGATTCTTATTTACACGGTTGAGCTAGTGAGTGCTGGAACATTTGTTTATATTTGTATATAACTATAGGGGAATTAGGGTCCCATAGGTTCCTGTTGCACCCTGCACTAAGTTAATTATCATCCTTTGGTTGAGTGCTGTCTTTAACTTTTTGTTTATCATATTTCCCATTAGTTCCCTTCCATCACATAGGTGCTTGTAAATTGGTTTGTATCTTTCATTTCAGATCTTTGAGTAAACAAAGCAGTAACTTTAATAGTGCTTAAGTTCTTCAGGGCATGCACTATTTCATGATGCTTTTTATTCACAGGCTGCGTAAAACTGACATAGTTGCAAATATTGTTTGTTTTTAAGCTTTGTAATATGGTATTAAAATGTGGTTATTGTAAAGTTAATAGTAAAGTTCGCTTTGGGAAACATTGATTCTATCAGCAAAGTAATTTCAACCCAATTCAGCTCTAAAGAATATTTTTGATAAAAATATTGAACCTTTCCAGGGAGATGAACTCAAAAATTTCTTTAACACATAAGATGCCTAACACAGTGAAACATACTGTATATTGCAATGTTGGCTACCCTTGCTGAAATTGCTGAGCTTTGTTCTCTCTGCTTCACTTGCCTGTAGCATCGGCTTTACTTTACTTCCCTAGAAGGCCTAAAGATATCACCTGATATATAGACAGTTTGCTATCCAAGTCTGCCCTCTATTGCTCAAAGTCCTCATTGAAATGCATTTATTTAGATATTTTCATAGGGGGCTCATTGTTCATGTTATCCTGTCTGCGATGAGATTCAGCAGAACCTATCTTTCTCATGTACAGTACTTGAAAGGAAAGAGTGCTGCTCTTTTCTTTGTATACTGTATATGCAAACAGGAAACTGAAATTATATTGATGCCTGCCCTTAAATATACATATTTTAGTGGTATCATGTGTTTTTAATCCAGAAAGAATACTTTGGCCCATATTTACTAAGCATGGCTTTTCCAGTGCCGGAAGAAACCTCCCGGCCCAGTCAGGTGAATGGCCTGTAATGTGTTTTCCGGTGCTGAAAGTCATTTCATGTAATATTGCAGCACTCCTTAATAAACATTACCCTTTATCTCTTTTTCTCTTGGCATTCCCTACATTGAAGCCCATATGTAACAGTATGTAGCGGTGTGCCATAAGACATCTTCTAGAGCCAGAATACGCTGTACGGCCTATTCACTTCTATTTGCCATTTGATGTCTTACAGTACTGGATGGTGTCTTAAGGAATAACACTGCTTAGTAAATATGGGCTTGCAGGCTTTGTACATTTTCTTAAAGTGTTCTTCTGGGAAGTGATACAATGGTGACCCATATGAATTTAAGCATCTGTGTCCCAAATAATTGGTCACTGACACTATATACTGTACAGTGGTAAAACGTAGTGGTCCAATGCCTGATTTAAAAAAAAAAAAAAGATCTACCTTTATTAACTATTGCTGCAAAGATTAGTTTTTTCAAAGCAATAAGTGCTGCAAATTTAGAAAGAGCAAGATACTGTACTTTTTAAAATAAATCAATTTTATTTTAAAAGAAGTTTCTAAAAAAAAAAAAAAACAGTGATACTCTGGGTGTCAGCATATAAAAGTAGTGGTACCCATACACCCTAGTATTATTGACCACTGACTTCATACAGGAAGTCTTTTATTGTTTTACTTATGCATCATACTTAGAAAGACACAGGATGAGTGAGATAAATACCTATTCAAGTCAATGGGATTTTCTGTGTGGCAGTGCCGCATCTGCACTATCGCATTTTATTGAAGAAACCCCACAGGGTCAGCACTCTGTTAAGCAAAACATCAAACCAAGCAATAACATTAGAGATTGGCGCAAATATGGCGTGTCTTCTCAGTCACAGATATTCACGGCTTGGGTTTACAAAGTGACATTAGCTACATCTGTATGCAATACCACCAACCGCCGCCGCACATTCATTTGCAAATGTTGTAACATTCAATTACACAGAAGAGAGTCAGAAAAAATAATAATCATGCCCTGGATCTTGCATATTACATTAGTACGATGTGGCAGGGTTCCTTTTCCTGCTGCACACACCAGTACGGTTATGCATTGTGCCTCTAAAACGTACAAGTCCATATGTTCCTAACTATTATAAATTGAACGGATCCACTAATCAAAGACCAGTTATTGAAACCTTAATGTTTCTTTATATGGTTACTTCATGTTACATGTTTGGGTTACATGATGTAACCAAATGAAGAAACTTTTTTTTTTTCAGAATTGCCCCATTGCCTTTTCTCTAGATTTTAGAAAATATCATTGGCCTTTTAAACTTCTATAACACATATGTATCAAGGCAAATGTGGTGCACTGCTCGGGCAAGGGATCTGCAACTTACGTATCAGAGAAAATGTCACATTGAAAACAATATGTTTTTTTGTTTTTTTAATCAAGTTGGGCCTACTGTATGTACAGTACTAAGAGCATCTATTATTATTATTTTTAATTGTGTTAAAATGTCTGTGCTAAAAACGTTATAAAAAGTGTGTTATATGTATGATGGCTTCAGGCACACGACACATTATTCATTGTCTGAAATAAATGTTGACACGTCACCTGGTGTTGCATACCTGATTGATAGGATTCAAATTGAAACAGAATGATGTGTATTTTTTATTTACTCATCGTTAGTAAACATAAATAATTTGAGTGATATTATTTATAATAGCCATACTATACAAATAATACATTTTATTAACCTATATAAAACTGTTAAAATCTGGGTTGCGTAAAATAAATTGTTGGTTGATGCTGTACAGAGCAACTTCTAACACCATTATCCAACATTTTACGGTTTACGCTAAGTTGAACCTGGCAGATGATCTTGATGCACTTTATCCTTTTTATGGCAGTACAGAAAAATTCTTATTTTAGCGCGTACTAATAACATCTGTACACCTAGCGCTGTCCCTTTCTGGGCGCCAGATGAAATACAAAAAATAAATAATGCATGCTGATGGCGCAGATTGAGAAATTTCAGATTCATACCAAGGGATAAGAAGTTCCAAAGGACCCCAATTACTGCACTCAATACTAAGTATTAGTATATATGGACCTAAATGGTCCCTCAGATAATATTTGGATGGCAATCTAAATAGATCACTAGGACCAGCTAAAAAGACAATAATAAAAAATAATAAAAACTGCATGCTGATGGCGCAGATTGAGAAATTTCAGATTCATACCAAGGCATACAAGTGCAATTTAAACAGATTTCCACTCACCAATTTTGTAACCAAAAAGCGGTTTGCAATGCTTAGTAAACAGGCCCCCATAGGGCAACTGTTTTGTTGCCCCAGAGTTGCACAACTTTTGCCTTAACACATGGGGGCAGATTCATCAAGCGCCGGTGCAGTTAGCGCACACAACATGTCATTAACTTGAAAAGGAGTTAATGCCGGATCGGGTGTGCAAAACATCTGACCCATAGACCACCTATGTCGCTTCTGATTTGTTTAGCTAAAACCGAGCAATAGTTCAAAAGAGAAGCTTCCTTTTGTATGATTTATTATGTATGTTGGTATGCTGTGAAATATTTATATATCTACAGTAATCTAGCCTGACCTGTTCTGATATTTTCCCAGATTACAGTATCAAGTAATTCAGCATGTTTTAAAGCAGGGGTCTCAAACTCTATCCTCAAGGGCCACCAACAGCCAGCTTTAATGGAAGTGATAGCCATAAAACCTGCCCTGTTGGTAGCCCTTGATGACTCCGTTTGAGACACCTGGTTTAAAGTATTTTAATAGTTTTTTTGTTGTTGTTTGTTTTAAGACTTGTTTAAACTCTTTTAAGTTCCTGGTAAGCAGGTCATAGTTTTGGTGAATTTGGTGAAATGTGGCACATTGTAAATGGCTCTACTAAAAAATATATTAATATTCTTATGAACATGAAATGATTGTATAATTATTCTACCATTTCAGTTAGAGAAATGTTTCAGTGAAATTAAAACTAACTACCTGCGTCGTGAGTTACATAACGGAGTGTCTGTGGATATTGTAACAAAAAGATCTAAAACTGTGAATAATACGTGGAAAAAAAAGACATTCTTCCATGAAGGTAAAAAAATGTGTTAATAGAAATGTGGACCATTATAAATAAATTACCTGAAAAATCAATGCTATATTTTCACACATTTAGATATGTTTGTGATACCATTACAGGTAGTTTTAAATGTCACATTTGCATACTGCTGCGGCACCTCCTATACTCCTACTTACCCGTAAAAATGCGGGGATGTTCTCCGTTTCTCACGGAGTTTCCCGCGCGGCGGCCGCATCATCAGACAAGCGCTAATGGCGCTTATCAT
This sequence comes from Ascaphus truei, assembly GCF_040206685.1. Classification (NCBI taxonomy): domain Eukaryota; kingdom Metazoa; phylum Chordata; class Amphibia; order Anura; family Ascaphidae; genus Ascaphus; species Ascaphus truei. The sequence goes on along the minus strand of NC_134485.1, from coordinate 67,419,268 downwards.
TGAAAGCGCCCACGGCGCGGGAAAACAGCAGAAAAACGCTGCATCTGCTCGCGTTTTTAAAAAGCCCGCGGTGGCGGTCGCAGGAGGTTAAAGGCGGTCGCCACTGTATATTCTTTGTCCTGCAATACTTGATTACAAAACATGCAGATTTTTTTTATTGTTCCAACAATCATTGTGAAATGAACAGTGTAAGCCCCTAATTTAATACACAATGGTAGTAGATACTGTATGATACTGTAAATGCGTTTTAGGAAATGCAGTAAGTTTTACTTAAAAAATGCTTTAGAGAAACTAATAGGACTAATACTGAGGAATAATCTACAAGTAATACATTGGGATGATGTTTTTGCAGGGAAAAATGTAGAAGATAAATGGGCAGTCTTTAAAACATTGTTAGAAAAGCACAGTCATCAATGTATACCCTTGGGTAATAAGTACAAGCAGTTATCGGTTATCCAACGGAATCCGTTCTGGAAGTAGCGTTGGATAGTGAAACCGTTGTAAAGTGAGTCTCATGTTAATCAGTGGCGGTGAGTGTTGGATAACGCATTCAGGCATCGGATAGCACATTCTGACATCGAAAAACGGTCCATTAGGTTTTATTATAAAGCGCTGGATATGCCATTCGTTGTAAAGTGAAACGTTGGATAGCGAGGACTACCTGTATAAAAGAAATAAGTCAAAACCAATGTGGCTAAATAAACAGGTAGCGGAGGAAATGGAAAAGAAGAGGCAGGCATTTAGATTTTTAAGTCAGAAGAGATTGAGGCATCGTATCAGAATTATAAGGAATGTAACAAAAATTGCAAAAGGGCAATCAATTTCGCAAAAATGGATAATGAAAAAAGTATTGCAATAGAAAGTAAGATCAACTCTAAAAAGTTCTTTAAGTACCATAATAACAAAAAAATGATAAAAGAAAATATAGGACCCTTTCAGTGTGAGATGGGCAGGCAGATTATTGGAGATAAGGAAAAAGCAGAGGTATTAAACAAATTCTTTGCCTCTGTGTTAACAAGGGAAGAATCAATTACAATAGTAGTGCCACAGGAGGAAGCCACAACCTCCATATTAATGAACAATTGGTTAACTGAGGAAGAATTTCATAGGTGGCTTGAAAAAATTAGAGTAAATAAGGCACCTGGCCCCGATGGCATACATCCAAGAGTTCTCAAGGAGTTAAGTTCAGTAATAGCCAAACCATTACATTCAATATTCAAGGACTCCATTTCCACAGGCGCTGTACCACAAGATTAGCGTAAAGCAGATGTGGTGCCTATATTTAAAAAGGAGCTACAGTAGATCACAACCGGGGAATTACAGAGCTGTAAGCCTGACTTCAACAGTGGGGAAACTACTTAAAGGTTTATTACGGGATAATATTCAGGAATACCTAATAGAAAACAAAATTATTAGTAATAGTCAGCATGGATTTATGAAGCTAGATCATGCCAAACTAACCTTATTTGTTTCTCTGAGGATGTAAGTAGGAATTTAGACCAGGGTAATGCAGTTGATGTGGTCTACCAAGATTTTGTAAAGACTTTTGATACGGTTCCACACAAGAGGTTGGTGTACAAAATAAAGCAAATTGGAGTCAGTAAAAATATATGCACCTGAATTGAAAACTGATTGAAGGATAGACAACAGAGGGTTGTCATAAATGGAACTTTTTCAGGTTGGGCTAAGGTTGTGAGTGGAGTACCCCAGGGATCGGTACTGGGACCCCTGCTTTTTAACTTGTTTATTAATGACCTTGAGGTTGGCATCGAGAGCAAAGTCTCCATCTTTGCTGATGATACTAAATTCTGTAAGGTAGTATAATCAGAGCATGATGTAATTTCTCTCCATAAATACTTGGAGAGACTGGAAACTTGGACAGGTAAATGGCAGATGAGATTTAATACAGATAAATGTAAGGTTATGCATTTGGGAAGCAAGATTAAACAGACGACATACAAATTAAATGGAGATAAACTGGGGGAATCCTTGATGGAGAAGGATTTAGGAGTGCTTGTAGACAGCAGGCTTAGCAATAGTGCCCAAAGTCATGCAGTAGCTGCAAAGGCAAACACGATCTTATCTTGCATTAAACGTGCAATGGATGGAAGGGAAGTAAACATTATTATGCCCCTTTACAAAGCATTAGTAAGACCACATCCTGAATGTGGAGTACAATTTTGGGCACCACACCTTAGAAAATACATTATGGAACTAGATAGAGTGAAGAAAAGAGCCACCAAATGAATAAAGGGGATGGACATTCTAACTTATGAGGAGAAGCTAGCTAAATTAGATTTATTTACATTAGAAAAGAGGCGTCTAAGAGAGGATATGATAACTATATACAAATATATTTAGGGACAATACAAGGAGCTTTCAAAAGAACTATTAATATCACGGGCAGTACAAAGGACTCTGGGCCATCCCTTAAGGTTGGAGGAAAGGAAATTTCACCAGCAACAAAGGAAAGGGTTCTTTACAGTAAGGGCAGTTAACATGTGGAATTCATTACCCACGGAGACTTTGATGGCAGATACAATAGATTTGTTCAAATAAAGGTTGGACATCTTTTTAGAAAGGAAAGTTATACAGGGATATACCAAATAAGTATAGATGGGAAGAATGTTGATCCAGGGAGAAATCAGATTGCCAATTCTTGGATTCAATAAGGAATGTATTTTTCCCCTTATGAGATATCATTAGATGATATGTCTCTGGGGTTTTTGTTTGCCTTCCTCTGAATCAATAAGTAAGTATAGATATAGGATAAAGTATCTGTTGTCTAAATTTAGCATAGGTTGAATTTTATGGACGCATGTCTTTTTTCAACCTCATCTACTATTAACTATGTACTGTAACTATGTAATAGAATGGCGATTTGACAGTAACCTTGTGAAAGGAGGTATCAAGTCATTGGGGTCTATTTATTACAATTAGGAGGAAATGTAGCAAATGTCTACCAAATACAAATATTAAAGTATTTAAAGTAATAGTAGTTTTAACTGTGATATATTGGGAAAAAATATTTATTTATTTTTGCCTTTGCTTCAGTTTTGGAATTGGGAGATTATGATAAATAGCCTCTACTAACCCTTGAATTGGCCTAAGGTGGTTTTTGGCACCAGAAGGTGTTTTATGGAAACTGTAGCACCAGTTAGTAAATATGGGCCTAAATCCCTGATATGCCATGCATGTTTCTGAACTAACTCAAATTTAAAGTGTGCTATTTGTGTTGTGATACATAAAAACCATGCCTTGCTTGCGGCTAGGTAAATTTACAGGTAATTTACATTAAAATGCATTTCACGTTAAATGTCCACTTTTTTTAAAGCATGGATGGGAAGCAAGGGATCTCCGGAGCTGAACTGTGTTCATTTCAGCTCTGGGGACTCCTCTCGTACCCAAAACACTTACCTGGGAAGGTGCAATTGGTACATTCCTGGTTGAGTAGGAGTCCGTAGGAGTCCGCCTGTAGGAGTCAGTGACTTTATTGGCAAAAAACATCCGTTATGGGGATGAATTGGGGGCATCAAGCCATATAAGTATCTTGCTAACAAGAGGACCCTGGAAATGAAATTACTGTGGTACAAGGGGGGGAGGGGTGGAAGTAATAGAACATTTCTGTAGGGGGAAGTACTCCTTTAACTTTTTGTCTGAGGGAATGTTTAATGCAGTTAATATTTAACTTTAGATCTATCAACTTATTTGTACTATGTGACGATAAACCTGTTTCTAGGACAAAATGGAACATCTGTTGAAAATCTCTCCTGTGTGGCATATAATGTTTCTTATATGAACTGCTCATGGGATGTGGGCAAAAAAGCTCCAGAAGACACACAATATTCCCTTTCCTTGATGTAAGTAAACAGGATTATAGGCTAAAACTGGTAAATTCCGGGCATTATTGAAATCCCTGCTCTCTGATTGGTTAAAATTCCGTGCATCATCCAATCAGTAATGACCTGTAATTTTTGGCACCGTACCAAGTCTTTCAGACAATCATAATTCAGTTCTCATCCACAAAGAGTGAGATAGGTAGCAGCAAGGCACTGACTCCTCCCCCACCCTGCCTGCAGAGAGCTCCACAGAGGAGAGTGAGAAGAAAGGTTTGTGCCTGTCTGCTGTGTGTTTTGTGGGTGTAGAGGGGCCAGTAGAGAGTGTCTTTTGTGGATGTGGAGGGGGGCTGCAGTGATGTATCTTCAGTGTGTGTTTTGTGGGTTTAGAGGGTGGAGGAGGGGTGCAGAGTGTTTTGTTGGTGTCTGCAGTGTGTGTGTTTACAGGGGGCTGCAGTGGGTATAGAGGGGGGCTGCTGGTGTGTGTTTTGTGGATGTATAGGGGTCCAGCAGTCTGTTTTGTTGGTGTGTGTGTGTGTCTACAGTGTGTTTTGTGGGTGTAGAGGGGGGCTGCAGTGTGTGTCAGTGGGGGTGGATAAGGGGTGCAGAGTATGTTTTGGTGTGTGTGTGTCTGGAGTTGTGTGTTTACAGGGTGCTGCAATATGTGTTTGCGGGTGTAGATGGGGGCTGTTGTGTGTGTTGTGTGTCTAACCAGGTCCCCTCCGGCTCCCTGGTCCTCCTGTTTCCCCCCCACCCCCTTACCTCCGCTGCCGTAGACGATGTTGGTTGTGCACGCGCACGCACGGACATTCACGAATACACAGAAAGAGTCGCGGCAGCCATTACAGTTCACGCATGTGCAGTACTCTAGGTGCACGCGGAGGCTGATAGGGATAGGCTCTGCGGGGGCTACAAACCCCATAATGCATAGGGGCTGCAATCACCCATGACTACACACAGCCAATAGGGCTGCGAGAACCTCCTGCTGCAGAGATAGATACATTTTGCGCGCTGAGGATCACAAGTCAGTCGGAGCTGGGAAACAGATAGGTGAGGATGTATGTGTGCAGGGGTCTGTGACTCCTGTACTAGGCCAGACATTCCCCGTAGGCCCCAACTAACCTGCAAAGCTTGTGGCTGCACAGGGACAGGCCCTTAGACAGGGACACTGCCCCATTAGCTGTTTAAGTTCAGGGACACAGCTGCAACATTGTGCAGCATTGGCGAACTGTGGTCTGGGACCAGATCATACTGCAAAGGTATAGAGACTATCTTCATGTGGGACACTCCAGCTGGATAAAACCCATGTGGAGGCAGATTCATCACGGATGCGTATTCCATCGCTGGATCAGCGGATCCTATCTATCTGTCAGTTGGCACGCCCGGGTGCTGGAGCACCCGGCAGGTACCTATACACCAAGTTCACCAACCATTATTACACCTCATTTAGTGAGCAGCGCTGTCTCACACATTGGGTTTGGGTGTGGGACTCTTGGGGAACGGTGTTGGGGTACACGGTGATGGGTTACGGCCGTGCGAGGCTTGGTGGGTAGCTGTATCTGGTTAGCCATTAGTAGTATGTTAAGATACATATGTTGCCAGTAAAGGTTATTGTTATTTTACACTGCGTGTTATTATTGTTATTTGGTCCTGTGAGGGGCTCCTCCCAATACGCTGGGATCCCTCTCAGGTGCTCTGCACCAATACTATTATTATGTCACCCCAGGCTCTCCGTGGCAGAGGCTTAGGCTGAGGCCCCAGTACCTCCGCTGCACGCGCGCCTGCGAGACTGGCAGCGTGCAGCCGATTCCCCGGTCTGCAGTGAGTTGCAGGAAGAGAGACCGGGGGGCGTGGCGGGGGAGTGACGGGGCGCGGCCATGACGTCACCCGGCAGGTTCGCCCTCATTGGCTGAACCGCCGGGGGCGTGGCATAGCGCTCCATCGCGAGTCCCACTGTCAATTCTATTGAGAGCAGGAGCAACTCTCGCCACAGCGCTGCGGCCCCCCCTCACAGCGGGACCGGCGCCATTGAGGGGAGGGCTCCCGTTCCTGCAGCATCCGCCACAGCGGGCGCTGCAGTAGCCAGCGGGGATCAGGCCTTAGGCTCCCTATGAGCCAACAGGTTAAGGCAGCACCAATAGCCTCTTTGGATAGGGGGAAACAGGGCTACATGTGTTTTGTGGGTGTATTGGAGAGGGGCTGCAGAGTGTGTAGGGGAGACTGCAGAGTGTGTTTGTGTATATAGAGGGGGGTTGCATGTGTGTTTGTGTGTATAGATGGGGGGCTGCAGAGTGTGTGTGTGTGTGTGTGTGTGTGTGTGTGTGTGTGTGTGTGTGTGTGTGTGTGTGTGTGTGTGTGTGTGTGTGTGTGTGTGTGTGTGTGTGTGTGTGTGTGTGTGTGTGTGTGTGTGTGTGTGTATAGAGTAAGGCTGTGTGTATGTACAATTTCCATTTAATAAACTTGCAGTAAAAGCAAAAGAATGTGACAATCATGCTGATAAAATCAATATGACTACAAAAGTGTCTATCTTTATGGAAAATGTAAAAAAAAAAAAAAACTACATTTAGCCTATAATAGTAATAATCCCCTCAGAACAGGACATTACTGGCCACTAATGCCCTGGCTGGGTTAAAGTCCCTCGACTTCACCTCGGGCCTTCAACTCTTCCAGCCAGGGCATTATTGGCGAGTAATGCCCTGTTCTTCTGGGATTGTTACTTAATTAATGTTTCTACCATATTGTATTTCATGCAAATTTTTGTATAATGGATTTATTTTGTGCATTTGCCCACAAAGCCAAGAAGATAATACAGAAACGTGTCAAGATTACAGGATGGATTCACTGGGAAGACAAATTGAATGTTTTTTCAAATGTCTGAAAATTAGCTTCCTTGATCGGATTTACATACTAGTGACAGGATCAAGCAATGTAACACATATTCGATTCACTGACAAATGGCTTACTCCTGCCGAACACGGTAAGATAAATTACTTCATGTGAGCCCATTGAATAGCTACAGTATGATGATAATATACATTGTTTACTAGAGTATAACTTAAAAAGTAAATATTAATATAGTGCATTATACTATAGTGTATCTTTCACCTTCTATTCCCTTCTTCGCTCCCCCCCCCCCCCTTCCACCCTCTCCCACTTTGATGTCCACAAATTTTATATGTACATTTAAGTCCATCAGAAGAATAACACATTTTAATTTAACCATGACTGGAAATTATCAAAAAGGTGCTTTGATGCTTTATATTGTGGATCACTTCTGTAATTATACATTTCCAATTAATCAAATGCAGTACAGCTTCTAATATTGTAATATAATGTAGCTTTTTTTCTCTTTCTCTTTGGCTTAACTTTTATACATTGATACATTATACATTGATCTAGCGTTTTAATATTTACCAAGTATCATTATATTATTTTTAGAAATTCTGAATTCTCCAAGAAACATACAAATATATTCCAGTTTGCATGATCTTATAATTACATGGGAAAAACCAAACACAAGCCACCCATATCCAAGTTACTGCTACAAATACGAAATTAACTTGAAGAGTAAAGGAAATGAGGTAACTATTTAAATTCCCTACCTGTTATTTGGCACAGTATATAAAAGGTAATTACTTTAACTTTAGGATCTTGTGTTAAATCAGCTGATTTAATTTGTAATATTTATATAGTTTCTACATACTGAAACACGTTAATTTAAATTATAGGCCAATACTTTAAAACATTCAGAAAACTGGGCATTAACATCCTGGGATTGCCCAGAAATGTAAACCAGTATCAGCAGTTAACATTAAAAGGAATGTTGACATTACAATAAAAAGAAAATTACAACAAATGTAGGGGTCTTTGACCTACATATTCACTAAAGGTCAACAAATTGAAAACTTTGCAGTATCGTTGTTTATAGTTAAAAAAAGTTTTTACTTACAGTATGCACTCCCTTATTGCTATCAGTAAAGCATTGATAACTGGCTTTTTTTTTTTTTTTCAACTTCATTTTTATTGGTGTTTCTTATACATACAATTTACCACAAACCATTGCTTTTTAATGTTTGGACACCGGCCCATTTTAGACACAGGGATTGTTGATTATTTCCTGAGAGTTATTGCCTCTCAAGATCATGGAGGACTTTAGTGTGGGTAGGATATAGTAAGTGGTCTTTTTTTTTTTTTTTTAATCACTTGAGTGCCAATGACACCACCTGACTCAAAGACATTCAGAGAGTTAATGACCACTTGGCATACTGTATATTAAAATGTCTTATTAGCAAACACAAGATTGCTAAATGAAAAGGTCCAAAACCTGTGTACTGTATGATGGGCATTTTATCGCTCTACAAATACCTGTCTACTGTATCTTTATCAATTTCTGACTGTCTGAAGCTCCCTGCCACTGGCGTATTGCTTCAATGGTTTTATTTTTTTCCGTACAATTGGGAGGATATACTGTATAGTAATCTTATAAGTAAAAACGAAATTCTTTATAAATCACTATATTATTTTTATATATTATATATATATATATATATATATATATATATATATATATATATATATATATTTATTTTGCAAAAGGGTAGTTTATTTCATTTATATAATTTAGTCTTTTTTTATCATGTGTTTAGCTCAAAATAAATTTTGGAAGGAACTGTACCTTTAATTAGTGCAACCACACATAGATATACTAATTAAAAATTAGGTTTATTCAACACATAAAAATGGAGGTCCACAGAAATTGTGGGGCCCAGGACAAACATTTTAAGCAGGCTATCCCCCCCCCCCCCCCCCCATGTCAGCGGTATTTATGTTTTAATTTATTGAATTGGGGTGTTTAGGTGTTTTGGAATGTTTTATTATTGTGTTTTTTGGGCATTAATGTATTGTTATTATGTGCCCATTATGTGCTATAGTGGCTTATCAGGCCTATATTATATGGGTATGATGTACCACAATGCCACTCAGTGGGTACAGGGTGGGTACAGTGGGTTCAAGGTGGGTGGTTAGGCCTCCCGGGTGGGTAGTGGGGCAGGGTGGGTTAACCCCTTAATTACTATAGCGGTTATTAACCGCTAAGGTGATTAAGTGGTTAGGGGTCAATAAAATGTATTCTGCTATGTATTTTTCTGGCAACGGAGGACATGGCCCTGCAGTAAGCTGACGAGGACGTCCTTAATATTGCATGGAGTAAGTGGAATGGTTTTATTTCCTTTATGTGCTGGCTAATGTTGTGATTAATAATGCCAAATAATCTATTACCCATATCTGGATAATATTTATTTTGCCCATTACTGTACTGTATGTGTTTGGGCGGGGTGGTGTATTGATTTAAAAGTAGGCCATGTTTTAATTTTTTACATACAGGATTAGTACCGCAGGCCTGCGGGGACCCACAGGAACCACCTGAGGACCCCAGGGTGCCCATGGGTACCACCTGAGCACCCACGGGGGACACCTGCAGGGACGAACCGGGAGCCACACAGCTGTGGGGGCCCTGGGGACCCACAGGGACCACCCGAGGGCACCACAGACACCTGTGGGAACCTCCCGAGGGCCCTCAGACCCCCATTGGACCCACCTGTGGGCCCCCAGACACCGGTGGAGAGGACCTGGGGACTGCCAGACAACCACGGGGACCACCCATGGACCCCATTGGGGCTTGGGGGGACCCGCGGGGACTACTTGGAGGCCCACAGAGCCTAGAGGGGACCACACGGAGGCCCCCAGACACACATGGGCACCCCCCTGGGTGCACTGGGGGACCTGTGGACACCCATCGGGACCACTGGGGACCCCCGCTGGCCTGGGGTATTAATCATGTGTGTAAAAAAATAAATCCTGGTTTTATGGGGGGGCATATTTACAAAATATTTTTAAATTTAAATTTTATTACTATTGTAGATGAGCTGGGGGTCTCCGGAGCAGAATCGCTTTCTTTTCAGGTCCAGGACCCCCTACTTCCCGAGATACAGGCACCGTTATGGGGTGCCGGTATCTCCTATGGATGGGAATGTCTTGCATCACGTGATCGGGACATTTCAATGCATAGGAGATACCGGTACCCATAACGGGGCCTGTATCTCGGGAAGTAGGGGTCCCCAGACTTGAAACCAACGCAGTTCTGCTCCGGAAACCCCCTGCTACAATACACAAGTAATACAATTTAAATGTTAAAATATTTTTATTTCCGGCGAGATTTTCGCAGAGAGAGGCGGATCTCTCTGCAGCAGATAGAAGTCGCCGGATGAGCCCTTTTTCGGAGTGCAGGTCCTATCACTGCCGGCAACTCACCATGTTTGGAAATGTTGCTCTCACTGGTATTCGGGCCTTTCTGCATACCGTGAGAGCAACACGGCAAAAAAATGGTGATTTCAAAACCCTGACGATAATTTCTATCGGACTTTACTGCACGAGGTCCTAAGTCTATTTTGAATATTGCCTGCTGTGGTAATTATTGTGTTGTGGATTGAATCGCATCAAAATTTTCACTTGTTCCACTGCTCTACTAATTAATACTTAGAAGTAATACATTATAGAATTCAAAGATCCACAGCATATCATAAAAATTGTTTTCAGTTAGGTACTGTTATTTTGTACCTATTTTCTGGAAGTGAGATTTTGATCCTAGTCCATTTGATAGACCATTTTATAGAACAACCTGTTTTTTCTCTGTGTTATTTATTTTTCTCTTCTATGCCTTTATGGAGGTCCTTTATGGAGTTGTACTGCTTTGTCGTCCTTTCAGGTCAATATGCACACATGTAGCAATACACGCAATTAAATGGTTTTGTTTTGCAGCAAAATTACACAACAGAGAAGTTGGAAAACTATACAATCACTGAATTCAATTTAAACCGCAAATACACCTTAAGAGTGAGAGCGATGCGATTTGAATCTTGTCATTCCAATTTAAATTGGAGCGCATGGAGTGAACCACTTGTATTTGGTAAGTTATCCATTGCAAGCTAAAATTGTTTATAAGTAGAGACAAGTGCATTTCAAGAAGTCATGGTCTATTTAAGGTAAATGCATTAGATTTACTTCTCTGAATGAGCCCAGAAAACTGTGGTGGTTATGTATCAAAGTCTTATGGCTGCAAAACTGGAGCAAAACAAATGTAGCATATTTATCTAAGCAAAAAAATTCCACAATGGAACAATTTTCCTTGATAAATATTGTGCAATATGTTTGCTCTATGTCATAGATGAACTAAATTAAGCTACCTAAGGTGACGTTAAGATAACTTAACATTGCATTAAGATTAGCACTGTATCTACAAGTGATAATAGCTTTGTTAAGTTATGTTTTTTTCCTGTACAGAACAAAGGGTTAATTATAATGGATGTTAGTGGTAATGAGATGCAAATGATCTGCCATCTGTATCCGCTTAAACCAAAGGTTACAAGAGAGGAGGTCTGAACGATCCCGTCATCGCCAACTTACTATCAGACCATCTTCTCTCCACTTCGGTATGTCAGAATCTTCTCATTTCGATTCTTCTGAACCAATGCAACTAGGTGGTAACAAATTATCTTCCACTGAGAAGCAACGTTGATGCAGCGCTGGCTCTGCTTGTATTGTGGCAATCCCGGACACCAGGCACTCCATTGTCCCCACAAGTCGGGAAAAGCCAGCCCCCAATGAGGTCCAGGGGAATCACATTGGGGACACTCACCACCTCCCCTATCACTAAGAAGACCTTGCCAACCAGGATATTAATTCCGGTATCACTGACTGGTGAGAGTTTTCATACCACCGCCCTGGCATTTGTGGACTCCGGTTCAGGAGGCAACTTTATTGAACAAGGCTTCGCTGAGAGGAACAACATCCCTCTCGTCCACAAGAAGTCTCCGGTAGGCTTAGAAGCTATCGATGGTTGTCCACTTCAACCAGCCTTCATATCCTTACAGACTATTCCATTCCACTTACAGACAGGTGACGATCATATGGAGGAGATCCATCTGGACGTGCTTCACACCCCTTCCAACGATGTGATCCTGGCCTCCCCTGGCTTCAACATCACAATCCCCGTATTGATTGGATCGATAAAGAACCTGTTCTGTGGAGCACTCCTTGTGCATAAAACTGCTCGGTGCCTGTCCAAAGGTTATGCGGATTGGCTGCTCCTGGAGATGAGACGAGTTCCCTACCCAAGGTACTGTATATACCGAATTCCATGATGTTTTCGATAAGGCACGGTCAGAGGTCCTACCACCGCATCGCCCCTTCGAATTGCTCCATAGATCATTTACCCGGTTCTGTTCTTCCTAGGGGAAGGTCGTACCCTCTCTCTCTTCTGGAGACAAAAGCATGAGTGACTACATTCAAGAAAATCTTAAGAGGGGATTCATTGGGAAATCTTCTTCTCCAGCCGGAGCAGGATTCTTTTTAGTGAAAAAGAAGGATGGATCCCTTCGCCCCTGCATCGATTATAGAGGTCTTAACAAGATCACTGTTAAGAATCGTTACTCATTACCTTTAATCTCTGAACTTTTTGACCGCCTTCAAGGGGCTTCCATCTTCACCAAGTTGGACTTATGTGGTGCCTACAATTTGGTGAGAATTCACCAGGGTGACGAATGGAAAATGGCCTACAACACACGAGACTGCCATTATGAGTACCTCGTCATGCCCTTTGGCCTCTGCAATGCCCTGCCGTCTTTCAAGACTTTGTCAACTAAATGTTCAGGGATCTTCTCAACCAGCTTCTTATTGTCTACTTGGACGTCATTTTGATTTTCTCCAAATCCGTTCAGGAACACATCGGTCATGTCAAACAGGTACTATTATGCCTCCGTAAAAATCATCTCCTCGCCAAACTTGAGAAATGCCAGTTCCATCAAACATCCATGACATTTTTGGGATTGATCATTTCTGACTCCGGTTTCGCCATGGATCCAGCTAAAGTGAATGCAGTCCTGGACTGGCCTCGTCCTACTACTCTTAAAGCGGTACAATGTTTTTTGGGCTTCTCTAATTATTACCGCAGGTTTATTCAGAATTTTTCTTCTATGGTAGCCCCCATCACAGCCTTGACCAAGAAAGGTAGGAATCCCGCTTCTTGGCCACCGGCCGCCATTCAAGCTTTCGACCACCTGAAAAGAGCCTTTGTGTCAGCTCCTATTCTCATACATCCGGATCCCAAACTGCCATTCACCTTAGAGGTAGACGCATCCGACGTCTGGGCTGGACCATTCTTTCACAAAGAAGATCACCTCAGGCCAGACTCCATCCCTGTGCTTTTTCGCTATGTTCTCTTCTCAGAACTTGGTCCCTCCGGACCGCGAGTCAGCCCAAATCTCCTGGAACTCAAATCGGCATAAAATCACAGCCGCAACTGCTACGTTCAATTCTGAGAATTTGGGCGCAATATGCTGGACTTCTGGTCTCTGGCGGGCAGGCTTTTCAGTCTTGAAATCAAAGCCAGTTGCTTTGCTATTACAAACACAGCATCTTTGAAAAGCCCGTCCGCACTCTTTCGGCTCTGACTCAAGGGGAACACACAATCTGATTGGCTGACGGCTTCTTATAGTATTCCCTGCTTCATTCATAAAATAGAAGCAGACCGGACAGCCATTCCGCGCGTGGGAACTTTCTCAAGCAGCCAATCGGATCCAAGCCGGGTAGAAAAGCCGGGTCAGCAGGAAATTTGAAAAAGCCAAGGGACATGCGCAAACCTGCCACATCTCCCCCAATGCCACCCACTGGTCAGGCGCCCCGAGGTCTGGCAGAACAAGTGGCATTCTGGAGGACTGCCATTGATCTCCAGACGTAGTACTCTGCCTTTCCCCGCTAACCAAACGCTGTTCACACCTCTAGACATCCTCTGGTTGCTTTAAAGTCCGATGTCCAGCAGACATACCGGCGCCTATGGGTTTACACGGGCTGCCTGTTTGGACATTGGTTCAAAATGTTAACACATACTGTATTAAAATACACTTTAATAAACTTTGAGTCTTGGGTACATTTGTCGTGGAACCGGTAATTTTGGATCCCAACCCTCTAGGCACATTCTAAAATACACTTTAATAAACTTTGAGTCTTTGGGGAACCCCTCTAGCTATGTGGGACTTTAGGTGAGGATCTTGGGGTTGAAAACTAGGAGTCTTGGAGACACTGTATGTGTCAGTGTGTATGTGTAAATCAAAATGACTTGCTTTTCACCCCAAAACCCTACCTAAGACTTAGACTCCCAAAGTTTGGTGTCTCTAGGGTACAGGGAACAGAAAAGGAAAAAAATGTTGTCTCTTTATTTCTTTCTGCCTTAACTCCCCATACACTTTCCCTTTGACTCAGTTTGGACTCTCAGAGTCCCCACAACCTTATGTATGGTTGGGCACCCACAAATAATATACTGTTTGTGGGTCACCTTGGCACTAGCTGGGGTACCCCCCTTAACCCAGGGATTCCCTCAGCTAAAGGAATACATAGTGATCCCTTTGCCTCATTCTACTTTCCAAGTTATGCTGAGGCAGGACAGCCTAGTGGTGAGTCGTGGTTACGTTCTCAAGGGGAGGTATTGCTGGGACAATGTGCCTACATGTATCCAAGAATCAGGCATTATTCCCGGGGTACATTTGTCGGGGAACCGGTCATTTTTGATCCTGACCCGCTAGGCACATTCTGACATTTCCTCCGCAACGCCCCCTCCCCCCTCACCCCCCCTTGAAACTCATTGACTAGCAATCCCCGCTTGGTTGCATACCCGGAAAAGGAAAAACACAAAAAATAGTTTTATTACATACAATACAATGTAATGATACAATGTTACTGAGTCCAAGAGCTAACTCTCTTTGACCCTTATACACAGAGCAGGAGTAACCAAATGGGCTTGACCTTTATTATATAGCCTGGTTACCCCCTCCCTTCCCACACCTCATCTGCAATATTATATATTCATCATTGCTATTATAGTCCATACTAAAAGGACTTATTAGCAGTTTCAGGTGTATTTATTGTATATTATTAGAATTTGGTTTGCCCCAAAACACCCCCCTCATTGCTTAATAGTGTGTGCATTGGTAACTTACCTGTTGTATTTATTTATATTTTCCTTTTTTTCCATATTCTGTAATACTGTATGTTTTAATTTTCAGGTAATTCAGCAAGTTTTACAGAAATTCACTACTTCATTCTGGCAACAATAGGCATGGTCATCTTCATAGCAGTTCTCATTTTCCTGTGTCACAGGTAAACCTACAATAAAAATTACATTTGTATATAAGAATAGTAATGTTTTTATATCTAATACAATAAATGTAATGTTGCTTTTGCATGAAGGAAAATAGATATGGATACATATAGTGTTAATATATGAGGAAGCAATATGAAAGATATGCCTGTCAGCCCCTACTCAATACGCTATGAAGCCATCTCCCCATTCTGGAGAAGATTTCAGCTCTATTCATGTGAATAGAGCTAAACTCTTCCTCAACGCTAGTGTAACCTCTCTGTAGCATATTGAATAGGGGCCTTACACTATACTAAAATATGAAACTTCAATCTGTTATCATAATGATTAAATCGAGAATAATTCAGCGCACCTCCAAAAATAAAAAAATATATAGTGAAGTAAGTTCATACATTGCAGAAAGATTATAGTGGTGAGGTATGCACTTACATGTAAGTGCCTGAACCCAGGCACGTAAAGGTTTCTTTATACACCTCTGCTTTGACACAGCTACAGATGAGTTTTGAAGCTTTGTTTGTATAAAAAGTACAACTTTATAAAGAATCAGGTATACACTCACATAGACAAATGAGCAAAGTAAAATGAAAAGACCAACTCCAGTCACTTGAATCTGCTCCGTGGACCGCGACCCTCGCTATTCCAGCCGGCGTCTTTCGTCACTTCCGGTCTCTTCCGGTGATTCACTGTGCTCCTGGCGCTTAGTCCCCCGGCAACCCTACGCGTTTCGAAGGAGTTCCTTCTTCCTCATGGGTATGTTTAATCCATCCTCCTATTCCCTTCTTTTTGTATCCCTGTCTACCGCTACTCTGCAATTAACTTTAATAACATGCTTCACAGGTGTGGTATACGTAGCGGAGGAAAGAAAGGAGTTAGACAACCAATATTTTGTAAACGGACTCTACATATATAACAATATTTAAACACATAATTTAAAAAAATTGTATTTTATACATCTATGAGTATATATTGCAATGTATATATTTAAAAATGTTCATAGATCTGCTGGTCTAGAATAGAACTTATTTTTAATTAAATCATCACATGACTCAAAATGAATGTAATATTTTAATTTATATGAAATGATATCAGATATTTGTCAGACAGCCTGACAATAGCATAATATTCAAAACTTTGATAAAAATAGCATTCAATTTTTTTGCTGTCATATTATAAGATTGGAAAGAGGCAATTTGTATACACGAATAATAAGCTTTAGCTTGTTTTAAAAGATTTCCAGAGACAGGGAATATCGGATCGTACAAGGCAGAGTTCCAAGTGTATAGGATCAGCATAGATAGGTTTGTGCCCCAAAGCAGGTCAACGCAATTAATGGAGCTGTAAGCAGATCTCCACCTGCGGATAGAAGTGAGGGAGTTAGGTATAGATATTGCTGAAGTCCAGACATGAAGACACAAAGGTAAGAACCAGCGTGGGGCAATCCACTGGAGGAATTAAGTGGTTAGTCCTTGATTCCTGGCTGTAACGATGCTCGTCTCTGAACAGGAAGTGATTCGCAGGGCTGAGGTAGAATATCAAATACCGACCTGAACCAAGAGAAAGAGTCCTGAATTGAGAAAAGTAGTCGGGTTCACAGGTTGGAGACAAGACTGGCAGCAATGGGTCATAGGCAGTGGTCGAAGAAGGTGGCAGAGATGCAAGGTACAAATGAATATGAAAGCAGGAGACTCACTGTAACAAATATAAACCATGCTCTGGCAACTTCCTTGAGGAAGCCCTGCCTTTTTATAGGCAGGATGCCAGTACCCAAGATACAGACGCTTCAGTATGGGCATAAGTGATGAAGGCTGCAAGGGAAGAACATGGTCGTAGCAGCTTCAGTGTAGGCACTTAGAGCGTCGAAGCCTCATAGTACCCCCAACCCTCTCAGAAGCGACTTCTGGATGATCCAAGGCAGGCTTGGGGGAAACTTCTTGTGAAGGGGCGGGGATGTCCTTGGAATCCACCCAAGAACTTGCCTTGGGGCCATACCCCTTCCAATGCTCCGGGAGTCCAAAATCCATTTAATCGCAAATTCCTCCTGACCTTCCACCTTTACAGAATTAGGTGGAGTAAGAGGGGAAGAGAAGGAATTCTGAATGTAGGGTTTGAGGAGAAAACAAAAAATACAGATCGTATCCTTAGGCTAGCAGGCAGTTCCAATTTGAAGGCAACAGGGTTGATTTGCTTCCTTTTGAAAGGACTGATGTATGGATGTAGGACAAGCTTGGCCAAGGATAGCTTGAGGTCAATATTTCTGGTGGAGAACCAAACCCAATCAACTACATTTGTCTGAGTGTACCTTCAAAAAACCTTTAGCGAGACAGGTGTAGACCCATTTCAAGAGATCATTGAGTTTCTGGAGCTTGAGGTCCACCACGGGAACCCCAGAGAAGAGTTGTATTTTAAGGAATTTCGTGCAAACTCAGCAAAAGGGAGCAGTTCCGCCCAATTATCCTGCTGTTTGGATACGAAGCAATGAAGGAACTGTTCCAATGACTGGTTGGTCGTTTCTATTAGGCTATTATATTGTGGTTGATACACTGAGGAAAAATGGAGAGAAATTCCCATTTTGGTACAGAACGCTCTCCAAAACTGTGAAAACAAAAACTGTGATCCCCGGTGTAGGAGATGTGCACAGAGGTTAAAACACCAGAGAGATTTTAGGTGAAAATAAACATAGGCTTTACTAGCCAGCAGCTTTAACCAGAAAACAGCTTCATATCAGCAAACAAAGTTAGAGCAGAAAATAACCACCAGGCCTAACCCCATGGAGAGGACTGACTAACACTTCAGCAATCCCTATCTGAGGGCTGGAAGGCTAGGCCTATTACCAACCTTTGACAAAAGTCCAAAGATAGGTACCGGTAGGCAGGGTGCTCTCCATGGCAGTCCAGGGTCTGTGGTGGTGTCCGTGGGATGATCACTCTGGCGGTTTCCAGGAACCAATGCAACCTAGAACAGAGAGTCTCTATTACCCTGGGATCTCTCTAGCAGCATGGATTTACTCTATGCTAGAGATTTCCTTCAGTCTGTGCAGCAGGTTTTTAAGCATGCTTAATGAGCCAGGTGGAGACTGGTCAATTAACTCCTGCTGAAATTAACCATCTCCCTGCTGGAATCATCAGCTAATGACAGACTTTATTTTTTTAAGCCTTTTAGACAGGGGAAGGCTTTACTACACCCAATCAGAGACAATCTCCGAGGGTACTCTGCGCAAGCGGAACATTATTTACTGTATACTACACAAGATATCAATCTCATGTAACTCCTACGAGTTTCGTAGAATGAATTCAACGATCACTGATGAAGTAGAATTAATTCTATGAAATGCGTAGGAGTTATAACTGCATGTTTTGGGACAATTGCACTTATCTCCACATCACTGTCTCACTCGCACCTGCAGCCTTATCCACACAGACCGAACTGGTATGGTGCTTTGACGTGGTGCATCATTCTTTTCATACTACCAACAAGATGCTGAGTCATCATTAAACGATGAGCAGCAGACTCTCACACTTTGTATAAGAGGACATGATTACCCTCTTCATGATGGAGGTCATGGAGGAGGAGGCCCCTAGCACTTATCCAGCTGTCCCAGCTGCACCCATAGCTGTATCTCCTGTTGTCCCAGCTACATCCATAGCTGCACCCACAGTTGTCCCAGCTGTACCCATAGCTATACCCCCATCTACACCAGTCACAGCTCCAGCTTTAGCCAGACGCACAAGATCTGCACTTGTGTCAGAACAGACTCTGATGGGCCATCAGATCGAACTGCTGGAGATGCCGCAATTCGGCCCGAGCGGCTGGTGCTGGAAGTTGTGCTGCCAGACCCCTGCTCTCCCCCATTGCAGGGGGCATATCCTGCTGCTGGTCCCAGTCTCTGGTATAAGCCCCACAAACGGGAGGAAGTCGGACTCAACAAGAGCAGTGCAGTGGAATGGAGGCCCCGCCCCCAAGGTGTTTGTGTGTGTTTTGGGACCCTGTGGGGGTCATGTGTGGAGGGGGGGTATGTGTGGTGGGAGGTTGTTATGTGTATGGGGGGGGATTATGTGTATGGGGGGTTGTGTGTATGGTGGGAGAAGGAGATGAAGATGTGAGGGAGAGGAAGATGGGGGCATGAGGGAAATGGAGGTGGTGTCGAGAGAGAGGGGGAAAGGGAGAGGAGGAAGAGGGAGGGAGAGGAAAGGGAAAGGGTGGGAGGGAGAGTGGTGGGAGGGGGAGGGAGAAGAGTGGGGTGGGAGGGGCAAGAGAGAGAGGGGTGGAGGGAGAGGGGTGAGAGGGAGAGGGGCGGGAGGGAGAGGGGCGGGAGGGAGAAGGGTGAGATGGGAGGGAGAGGGGTGGGATGGAGAGGGGTGGGCAAGAGGGGTGGGGCAGGAGAGGAGGAAGAGGGGTGGGGCAAGAGGTAGAAGGGCAGGAGGGAGAGGGGCAGGAGAGAGAGGGGTGGGGCAGGATGGAGAGGGTGGGGTGGGATGGAGAGGGGGAGGGGCGGGCGGGAGGGAGAGGGGCGGGTGGGAGAGGGGTGGGGCGGGAGGGAGAAGGGTAGGGCGGGAGGGAGAGGGGCAGGAGGGAGAGGGGTGGGAGGGGCGAGAAGGAGAGGGGTGGAGGGAGAGGGGTGTGGTGAGAGGGGCAGGAGGGAGAGGGGTGGGAGGGAGAAGGGTGGGGCGGGAGGGAGAGGAGCAGTAGGGAGAAGGGTGGGGCAAGAGGGGTGGGACAGGAGAGTAGTGGGGCAAGAGGGGTGGGAGGCAGAGGGGTGGGGCAAAAGAGGTGGGAGGGAGAGGGGTGGGGCAAGAGGGGTGGGGTGAGAGGGAGAGGGGTGGGGCGGGAGGGAGGTGGGAGGGAGAGGGAGGGAGGGTAGGGTGGGAGGGGGAGGGGCTGGAGGGAGAGGGTGGGGTGAGAGGGAGAGGGGTGGGGCAGGAGGGAGGGAGGTGAGAGGGAGGGAGGGTGGGGTGAGAGGGAGAGGGGTGGGGCGGGAGGGAGGTGGGAGGGAGAGGGAGGGAGGGTAGGGTGGGAGGGGGAGGGGCTGGAGGGAGAGGGTGGGGCGAGAGGGAGAGGGTGGGCGAGAGGGAGAGGGGTGGGGCAGGAGGGAGGGAGGTGAGAGGGAGGGAGGGTGGGGTGGGAGGGGGAGGGGCTGGAGGGAGAGGGTGGGGCGAGAGAGAGAGGGGTGGGGCAGGAGGGAGGGTGGTGGGAGGGAGAGGGAGTGAGGTGGGGGAAAGAGGGAGAGGGAGATGCGGGAGGGAGGTGGGGGCAAGAGGGAGATGCGGGAGGGACAGAGGGAGGTGGGGCAAGAGTTAGATGCGGGAGGGAGAGGGAGAGATGGGGGCAGCGGCGGATTTGAAAATCCACCACCCCTAGGCACTTAGCTATGGTGGCCACCTACTGGCTACCGCCCTCTTTCTGAATCTCAGCGTCAAATGACACCACGATGCCACGTTGCCACGTTGCCATGGCAAAGAGATGCGGTGTGATGTCATGTTGGTTACATTAAGTAGAAAAGCATCACAGGGCACTGCGGATTTTTAGACCTATTTATTAGCAAATTTTTAAAGTGACGTTTCGACCTGCAATGGTCTTCATCAAAGTGATGCTTTTCTACTTCATGTACCTTGGATCACCTACAGGCTATCCCTAATTGCAGGAGCACCGGTAACTGTATTATTTTTTTTAATTTTCTAGCGTGCAGCAGATTTCTTTATTGTGTTGGTAACGTTCACATCGTCATTTGATACTGTGATTCGAAAGGTGGAGGGCAGCAGCAAGAAGGCGGACGCCACATCTAAGTGCCTTCCCATTAGGCCCGATTGTCTCGAGAGCAAGGAAAATGTATATGGGGCGGACATTTCTGCAGCACGAAAATTTTGCTCTCCTAGGACCGGACCTAATGGGAAATCCACACTGGGTGGGGCTGGGAGAGGTGTGGGCATGAGAGAGAGAGAGGTAGGGCAGGAGATAGAGGTGGGGGTGGGAGAGACATATGGGGGCGGTAGGAAGTGGCAGGTGGGGGCGGTTGTTATGTTTGTGGAGGAGAGTTGCTGTGTTTGGGGGGGAGTTGCTATGTCTGTAGGGGGGAGTTGCTGTGTGTGGGAGGGGGTTGTGTGTGTCGGGGGGTTGTTATGTGTATAGAGGGGGTTGTTATGTGTAGGGGGGATTATGTGTATGGGAAGGGGGGATATTGTGTATGGGGGAGTTGTGTGTATGTGGAGAAGGAGGTTGGAACATGAGGAAAAGGGAGAGGTGGGGGGCATGAGGGAGAGCAGGTTGGGGCGTGAGGGAAAGAATACTGGAGGCGTGAGGGAGAGGAAGTTGGGGGTTTGAAGGAGAGAGGTGGGAGCATGAGGGAGAGAGAGGCGGGTGAGAGAGGTGGTGGGAAGAATGGTGGGTGAAGGAGCGGTGAGGGCAGGAGAGAGAGCTAGGGGCAGGAGGCAGAGGTGGGGGTTTAAGGGCTAACGGTGGAGAGACTGAGGTGGGGGCATGGAAGGAGAGAGGTGGGGGAGAGAGGTGGGGGCGTGAGGGAGAGGGAGGTGGGGGTGTGGGAGAGAGGGGAGTGAGAGAGGGAGGGGAGAGATCAGATTGTGGAATAGTGTGGATCTCACAAGGCCACCGACACTGGGGGTGGGGGGGGAGGCCAGTTGAAACTCTAGTCCTGTGCCCTGGGAAAGCTTGTGCTATTATAAATTCAGTGTAGTATGGCCCAGAAAGCCTTATCCATAAATGGGCTAAAATGGATTGTATAACAGGGCCTGGAGACCATATGATCACCTTCCATGATGACAACACCTGGTCCCTCCACTAACTCCCTGCCCACATCAGGGCTGTCAGTAATGGTGGAAACTGCACCTCCTCCACCATCCCCTGAGTTGGCCCCGCCATCAACACCTCGCGTCTGGACAATGAGGTGTTGCAGAGTTCGTACCAGGGGGCTGAGTGAGCCTGGCAAGAAAAGGCGCTGAACTTTATTTTCTGTTTATATTTTTGTTTTTTCATTTTATATATATTGTTAATTTGTTGGGGGGGGTTGTCGCATACCGTGAATTAACTGTTTGTGATGAAAATTTATTTTCCAAACTTCTATCTCTTGGTAATTCTTGTTCTCATATGTACAATCAGTATTGTACTCCCATACTTAATATACTCAATATTACATACTGCACAATAGTAGGCCACAGAAACATATTATAGATTCTCGTTAATCATTCAAAAACATAGTATAGTTTATTAGATTAAAATAACACAATGTCAGATGCATATGTTGATGTGTTTCAGCCAGGATTAAGTCCTGCACTCAATAAAATCATGTGGGTAAAGAAGACCTGCCCTTTTTCCTTGTAGGCTATTGGTAGAAATAACACAATGATAATCAGGGCCTGGCTGTGAGTAAGGGCAGTATTTGGAAGGTCTGAAATATCATAGCGTTATTCTCGGGTGCGCTAACATGAACAGATCTCCTTTTTTAGGTAAACTGCTAATTACCATATGATTTGCATATGAGCAAGCAAGATATACATTAAAAGTTATCGATCCGCTATTTTTTCAGGTGAACACGAGGACATGGTAATGTTAAGCCTCTTTGGGGATACGCGTTACGGGTGTCAGTATGTTATATTTTTAGAAGAACATAACGGAGCTCTTAGGATCTACCCCTTTGTATGCAGTAGGACCAGACTTTATCTCATTTCATGTTTATTCTTGTCTTTACAGTTAGTTACATGGTTACATTTATATGGACCCATTTATTTATTTTCCCTTTATCTGTTACTTCATTATAAAACACTCCACGAGGTTTGTATTTTGGACAAACGTTGATGAAATTTTTTTGGGGTTTTATGCAGGACTATTAAAAGATTGTTGTTTTGTAAAAGCTGCCTTATAATTCAGTCTTAAATGTTGAAGTTTTGAAAATATTTCTACATTCTTTCTTAAATTATGTAATAATCTAATACTCCACTAATAAAGCAATATGAAGTGAACATTCCATATTTGTTATTGTGCTTTTTACAGTTACATATTAAACATAGCTTAAATTATGTAACAACCATTAAAATCATATAGCATGTCACATAATTCAATACTCCATTTATTCCCAACTCAATGTACTTTGCTTAATAGAAATGTACTGTACCAATAAATACTATGAAAAAATATCACAAAAACATTACCAAGGACCATAACCGGACCATAACCGCACCGTAACCATCCTTTAAAACAAAGAGAGCGTTAAGTATTCAGATTCAGACTTACTAAAATGTTGTGCATTTTTGACTAACCATAAAGATAACTACCTACAGTAGTGCATCATACATTGCCAGTGCTACAGTAAATACTTGTTGTTTCTTTCTGCAGGTACAGCGTACTAAACATTTTGTTTCATCCAATTCCACAACCACAGAAAGATTTTAGCAATATTGCACACCAATTTCAAGAGAACAAAGTGGTAATGTATTGCTCATTGAATATGTACATCTAGGAAAGCCATTTCATTAGTTCAAATACAAATGTCCATATACTATTTGTCAGGAGCAGTCTTCAGGCAAAAATTTTAAATGAATAAAAACATAATGTGTTGCCAGGAGTACTCCTTTATGTTACAAAAAAGGTACTACTTAGAGCTTAATATGTCTAAAACGGATCTCCTTATATTTCTTCATAAGCCTGGACAATATTCCCTTTTTACATAACAGTAAATGGAACACCACCTATTCTGTCAGCAAAGCACGTTGCCTGAGGGGTTCATGCAGTAAGCGGCGGAAAGGCACTTCTCGCCACTTTCCCGCCAAAAATGCCTATCCCTCTTCAGTAAGGGGCGAGAAAGTGGCGAGATTAAAAAAAAACGCCAGTTTGGCTGGCGGTTTTTTTCCACCGGTGGTGAGGCGAGAAGGCACTTTCCGCCTAAAAATGAAACATTTTCCGCCACGCTGTATTCTAGTAGTGGCGAGTAGCTAAGCGGAGCTATTCGCCACTCTAGAATGGCGGTTTGCTGGCCACGCAAGAAAAAGATGGCAAGTTGCTGCTGAGAGACTGCGGATGAGTGGCGGATCGGCACTTAGAAAAAATTCAGGCCTTTTTCCTGGCTGGGATTGATTCTGGGGGTCTCCGGAGCTGATACCATTAATACCAGCACTGGACCCCCCCGGCATGCATCCGAGGCAGGAAAAAGGCATTTAAAGCCCACTTCATTACCTTAGCGGTTACCCGCTAAGGTAATGAAAGGGTTAAAGAGCCGTGCCAGGTTTATTTATTGTGGGTAGCGGGGGTGGGTGAAGGGGGTATTTGGGCCTTGTTGTTTGTTTATGGCTTGCGGGGGGGTTGCGGGTGCACTTAACCCCTTCACGACCGTAGCAGTTAATACCGCTACGGACATGAAGGGGTTAAGGCCTCCCGCTACCCACCCGCAAGCCCTAAACAAACCACTGTTGGGGCTAATACCCCCTTCACCCACCCCCACTACCCACAATAAAAAGAAAACACACACAACAGCCCCACACTAACTAAATAAATATATATATGACCCCAACAACACCTATACCCCCCTAACATACAATACAGTAAGGGGCACAATGACTATTATCCACAAATGGATAATAGTGCATGTGTCCATTTAAAATACATACAGAACAATAAAGACATTAAATACATATAGCACTCACCCATGTCCGGCTGCCACGATGAAGGCCATCCTCACCTTCATCCTGCCCATGCCCCATCCGCTTCTGCAAAACAGACACAAGAATTAAAACATCCAATGTAATGTCCCCTAACCCCTAAATCACTATAGCGGTTATTAACCGCTTCAGTCATTAAGGGGTTAACCCACCACCACCCACATACCCTCCTCCACTCCCCCCCCCCACTCCCTGAGGCCTAACCACCCTCACCCACTACCCACAAGGGAGTCCTACCACATACCCTTGGGGCCAATACCCCCTCCCCCCAGCACATAGAGTTCAATAATGTGCCAAATAACTATTATCCACATAGGGATAATACATTATTTGGCCATTATTAAACACAATAAATACCATATTAAAATAAAGAAAATTCTACTAGCCTCTTCAATAAGAAGGCCCCGTCGCCAGCATCATCATTCTGTTCCGTTGGCAAAATAATAAATAGCCAATACATTTCAATGACATTCACATATCAATGTACCCCTTAATCACCTTATCGGGTACTAACTTCAAAGGTAATTAAGGGGTGAACAATCCTGCAATGGCAACACCACTTATCCATAACATCCTCAATG
Organism: Ascaphus truei; assembly: GCF_040206685.1. NCBI lineage: Eukaryota > Metazoa > Chordata > Amphibia > Anura > Ascaphidae > Ascaphus > Ascaphus truei. The sequence continues at coordinate 67,393,983 of NC_134485.1, read as the reverse complement.
AATTAAAAAGCAATTTCCTTAACAAATCTCATGTAATCATTCAATCTAAAACCTCAAATGCCACTTAAAACATAGCATTTACATTGTATACATGTAGCATAAAATGTAAGCTACATGTACACGCTGCAAATCAATGTTAACAATACAGTAATCCAACTAAAATAGCATTACATCACAAGAAGTATACCATGTAATCCAATAAAGTCACCATCAATGAATTAACATACATGAATTACATCCCTAAACAATTAAAATAGCATCCATACCAATTACACAATTAACTATAGCAACCGTTACAAAGAACAAGTTAGCATCATACAAAAAAGGACACCAAAAATTACAATATACTAAAGCAAGCCTCACCATTACCTACAGTACAGCAAAGAAGCCCAAAAATTACATCTCTCTAATAATAAAATACATTTAACACACATCTATGCATAGCAGCATAGCCACAATCATTTACAATACTGCAAATCAAGCTTTTACAACACTATCATTTCTTACCCTGTATGTATATATCTCTCTAGACATACATACATACAGTGGCAAGAAATGATTTACATTAAAAAAAATATACACATGAAAAAGCAAAAAAAAACACATTTACATTAAATACATTTCTTTATTTAACTTACCATTACTTGACCCACTCACCGACTCCCGTTGATCAGCTTACTCACGAACCAATCCACGAACAGGAACCCATAAAATAAAAAACTATAAAATAATAAACATTAAAATAATAAAACACGGCAATCCAGGGGTCTTCTAGTTGTAATCCATCTTCATCTGTATTCTTCTTTCTTCTTACGGGGTCTTCTCCCCGTCTGGTGCCACGCTCTGGTCTTCTTTCTTGTCCGGAGGTCCTTCCTCCTCGGCGTCTGGCTTCAAAATGAGACGACATAGGCTTTTAAAGGCCTATGACATCACATTTTCATCATATGGTTCCCACGGCCCTGATTGGGCCGTGAAAACCATGTGTTTTGGCCGATAAAAAAAAAATGATGATGTCACTTAAAGGCAATGAAAGCACAGCCAATCAGAATGGCTTTGCTTCAATTGCCTTTAAGATGACGTCATTAAAAGAAACATGGCCGGCCTCACATGGTACGGTAGTCAATCAGAGCGTGGGAAGTCTATCCCTACTCTGATTGGTTCTAGTACCATGTGACAGGCTTTCAATGTCGTCATATCCGTTCTTCCCCAAGCCTCTGTCACATGGTCTACTAGAGGCAATCAGAGTAGGGATGGAGTTCCCACGCTCTGATTGGCTGCCGTACCATGTGAGGCCGGCCATGTTTCTTTTAATGACGTCATCTTAAAGGCAATTGAAGCAAAGCCATTCTGATTGGCTGTAATTGTGTAATTGTGTAATTGGTATGGATGCTATTTTAATTGTTTAGGGATGTAATGCATGTATGTTAAGTCATTGATGGTGACTTTATTGTATTACATAGTATACTTCTTGTGATGTAATGCTATTTTAGTTGGATTACTGTATTGTTAACATTGATTTGCAGCGTGTACATGTAGCTTACATTTTATGCTACATGTATACAATGTAAATGCTATGTTTTAAGTGGCATTTGAGGCTTTAGATTGAATGATTACATGAGATTTGTTTAGGAAATTGCTTTTTAATTCATTGAGGATGTTATGGTGGTGTTGCCATTGCAGGATGGCTTCACCCCTTAATTACCTTTGAGGTTAGTACCCGATAAGGTGATTAAGGGGTACATTGATATGTGAATGTCATTGAAATGTATTGGCTTTTTAATATTATTATTTAATATGGTATTTAATGTGTTTAATAATGGCCAAATAATGTATTATCCCTATGTGGATAATAGTTATTTGTCATTATTGTACGCTATGTGCTGGGGGGAGGGGTATTGGCCCCAAGGGTATGTGGTAGGACTCCCTTGTGGGTAGTGGGTGAGGGTGGTTAGGCCTCAGGGAGTGGGGGGGTAGTGGGGGAGGGTATGTGGGTGATGGTGGGTTAACCCCTTAATGACTGTAGCGGTTAATAACCGCTATGGTGATTAAGGTGTTAGGGGACATTACATTGGATGTTTTAATTCTTGTGTCTGTTTTGCAGAAGCGGATGGGGCATGGGCAGGATAAAGATGAGGATGGCCTTCATCGTGACAGTGGGACATGGGTGAGTGCAATATGTATTTAATGTCTTTATTGCTCTGTATGTATTTTAAATGGACAACTGCACTATTATCCATTTGTGGATAATAGTAATGTTGCCCCTTACTGTATTGTATGTTGTGTATTGCTATGTTTATTGGGGCTATTGTCCACAATAAACATGCTATTATGCGTTAACCCCTTCATTGCCTTAGCGGCTATCCGCTATGGTAATGATCAGCATTAATGTATTTTAATAATATTGTGCGGGAGCAGGGGGCCTCCTCAGCTGAACCGCATTGATTTGTGGCTCAGAGACCCCCTGCTTCCCGAGTTACAGGCCCCGGTTTGGGGCATCGGTTACCGTGTGGACGCCATGTTTATTGCGGCGACACTGCCCACCCGATCACACATACCTGGGAATGTAACTCGGGAAGCAGGGGGTCCCTGGTCCACAAAGCGATGCGGTTCAGCTCAGGGGGACCGCCTGTTCACTATACAGTATTATTAAAAATACATTCATGCTGCTTCGCTACCATAGCAGATAGCCGCAAAGGTAAGGAACGAGTCTTTATTGATATGTGTGTTTTATTCATAGTGTAGATGTGCAGAGTGTCTCCGGAGCTGAACCGCTTTGGTTTTAGGTCCGGGGACCCCCTGCTTCCCGAGATACAGGCCCCTTTATGGGGTGCCGGTATCCCTCTGCTTTGTTTACATTCCGCGGTCACGTGATCGGGACCTTTAAATGCAGAGGGATACCGGCACCTCATAAAGGGGCCTGTATCTCGGGAAGCGGGGGGTACCCGGAACTGAAACCAAAGCGGTTCAGCTCCGGAGACCCCCTGCACAGGTACACTATGAATAAAAATGGTTTTAAAAATAATTTTTATTGTGCTGATGTTTGCGCCAAGAGAGCAGCGGATCTCTCTCTGCTGCAAACACAACTCGGCAGGGGACGGCTTCTCTGCAGTTTCTCGCCAGGCAGTCGTCTCGCCACCGATTACTAGCCATTTTATCAAATGGTGGTGGCTAATTGATTCGCCAGGGATTCGCCCCTTACAGCATACAGCCAGTTTAACACGCCAAAAACATGGCTAATTGCTAAACTGGCTAATGCATTTTTTCGCTGCTTACTGCATGATGCCCTAAGTGTTCACATTCACATGTATGCTGTGGCTAAAACGTGCCGCTTCTTCATCCATAACATTGACAAGATGTGTTCTTTCCTCTGTTACTCTACTGCTAAAATTCTGATGCATGCTCCTATCTTCTCACATCTGAATTATTATAACCTACTACTAACCAGTTTTCCTGCCTCGCAATGTTCTCCTTTGCAAGCTAGCGTATCCAAAATACTGCACCCAGAATTATTTCACTTTCTCCCAAAAAGTGTAGTCTCACCGCCTTAAATCCCACTCATTCCTACCCATTAGGTTCTAGATCACGTACATAGATGTTCTTGTTACATTACCTTCAAAGCTCTCCACTTATCTCCTTCCTACAGTAAGTCAGTTCTGATTTCTTGTTATGCCCATCTGTTATACTCATCTCTTGCCCTCTTCTAATACTGTTATTGTCTCCTTTTCACTACCACAGCCACTGCTCCCACCTTAAACCTTTTTGAAGTAAAACTTCTTTGCTGGCACCGACACTGTTTTGATAGGAAAAATCCCTTGTGTTGTAACAAAATTCCATGACGGAAGTGACGTCACGCTATTTCTGTGCGCACGCCACACCCGTGCAGGCGCAAACCTCAAAGCGCTTCCCTCACATTTTCAGCCCGCATTGTGCCCGCGCTCACGCCACACCCGTGCATGCACAGACCTCAAAGCACTTCCCTCACTTCCAGCGCACATGGAGCTTGGAGCCAGCGATGCGGCGGCCGGGCTCACTGCACATGCGTAATGGTGGCAAGGCACACCACACATGCGCAGTAATGGCGCTGGTGCCGTTTGCCACAGGTGCGTCCACACCATGCGCAGGGGCAGCCATTGCCGTGTGCAGGTGTGGTCGGTGCCATGTGCAGCCAGCATACGCAGATGCGGCTCATGCCACGCACATGCAGGCCTGCCGAGCACGCATGTGCAGGACTCCAGCCTGACCCACACCAAACTCTCTGCGGCAAAAGTGGGCCCCCTCTATACAGAGTCACCCACGCAGTCACCCACCCACACACCCAGTCACTCACCCCGTCACTCACACCGTCACTCACCCACACACCCAGTCACTCACCTACACACCCAGTCACTCACCCCGTCACTCACCCACACACCCAGTCACACACCCACACACCCAGTCACTCACCCACACACCCAGTCACTCACCCACACACCAAGTCACACAGTCACCCACCCATCAGTCAACATCCCACACACACTCAGTCACCCACCCAGGTCAGTCAGTCATCCACACAGAGTCACCCACACATTCACAGACACACACACACACTCTGTCACATGCACACACACAGTCGCGCGCACAGAATCACACACACAGAATCACACACGCACAGTAACACACACACACACAGAATCACACATTCACACACACAGAATCACACATTCACACATACAGACAGGGCCGCCAACAGAAATCATGGGGCCCAGGACAAATGAAAGGAATAGGCCCCCCCCCTGTCCCCATAGAGCACCGCCCCGAACCCATAGTGCACCACCCCCCCGAACCCATAGCGCACCCCCCCAGAACCCATAGCGCACATACCACGAAAAAATATTTTTTAGCACGCAACTTTTACTTCACTGTTGTTTTATTGTGATACAGAAAAAAACATTACAATGCAACCTGTTTATTTTTATATTTTCAACAAAAGATAGGTGACTGCCTGCCTGAGTGGGTGAGTGAGTGACTGGGTGGGTGAGTGACTGAGTGAGTGAGTGACTGGGTGGGTGAGTGAGTGGCTGGGTGGGTGGGTGAGTGGCTGGTTGGGTGAGTGAGTGGCTGGGTGGGTGAGTGACTGGGTGGGGGAGTGACTGGGTGGGGGAGTGGCTGGGTGGGAGAGTGGCTGGGTGGGTGAGTGGCTGGGTGGGTGAGTGGGTGAGTGACAGGGTGGATGTGTGGGTGGGTGAGTGACTGGGTGGGTGAGTAGGTGAGTGACTGGGTTAAGTGACTGGGAGGGTGAGTGACTGGGTGGGTGAGTATGTGGGTAGGTGAGTGACTGGGTGAGTGAGTGACTGGGTGGGTGACAGTGACTTGGTGGGTGACAGTGACTGGATGGGTGGGTGACAGTGACTGGGTGGGTAAGTGACTGGGTGAGTGACTGGGTGACAATGTTGGTTGGTTGAGTGACTTACCTTTACCGGTGGGTGCTGCTTCCTTGCCACCAGACACTTCCCCCCATGCCCCCGATATCCCCGGCTGCTGCCAGGGACGCGGGAGGTGGGCAGCTGGGGGGTCATGGGAGGTGGACAGCTTGGGGGGGGGGGCGAGTCGTGCTGGGGCAGGAGCCGTGCGGGGGAAGCTGGGTTGGCGCTTCCCCCTCCGTATCAAGTTGGGAGCGGGGGTGGGCTGGGTTGCATGCGGGGCTGGTGTTGGCACATCTCCCTCTGTCCCACGTGTGGAGCGGAGGGGCTGGGGAGCAGAGGGGCTGGGGAGCGGAGGGGCTGGTGTTGGCGCTTCCCCCTCCATCCCACGTGGGGAGTGGAGGGGCTGGTGTTGGCACTTCCCCCTCATCCCACATGGGGAGTGGGGGGGGTTGCGCGCGTGGGGCTTGTGTTGGCGCTTCCCCCATCTTCCCACGTGGGGAGCAGGGGGGCTGGGTTGCGCGTGCAGGGCTTGTTTTGGCGCTTCCACCTCCGTCCCACGTGGGGAGCGGGGGGGGAGGGAGCGGGTGGGATTGGTTGCTGGGCTGGATTGCTGGGGCCCACAGGCAGCGGACAGGACACCCTGCTTGCCCTGCGCGTCGGGACCACGGGAATCGCCGCCATTTAAAAAAAATTTTTTTAAATGTACTGTTGCGGCCGCCTTTATTCTACAACTTACCCGGATAAATATGGGGCTTTTCTCCGTTTCTATCGGAGTTTCCCACGCGGCAGCCGCATCATCAGATAAGCGCTAATGGTGCTTATCATTGAAAACAGCCGAGGCGCGGGAAACCTGCTGGAAAAAAACCGCGCACCTCCCCGGTTTTACAATTCCCGCGGTGGCGGCTGCATTAGGATAAAGGCAGCCGCCACTGTAATTAACTGGCGCCCGGCCGAGCAGTGACTCACGGGGCCTGGGAAGCTAGTACCCTTTGTCCCCCCCTGTTGGCTGCCCTGCATACAGAATCACACATTTTCACACACACACAATTACACATTTTCACACAGACACACACACACACACACACACACACACACACACACACACACACACACACACACACACACACACACACACACTCACATTAGGAATTTACAGTTAGTATAAATATAGAAGTGCAAATAGCTAAAACAGGGGGGGCATTCTAAGTGAAACTTCTTTGTGATTTGTCACTGAAATTGTGTTTTGATTTTTAATAAAAAAACAGCACCATCACAAATACAATTTCTGACAAAACAGGGACAAAAAACAAAGAAGTTTCACTTAAAATGCGTGCGCTCGGCACTCACACACACTTTTTCCTACACTGCCCCTTATCTGTGGAACGTCCTCACCCTCAGTTTTTGACAAACACCTTCTCTCCTCAAGTTTGTAACACATATAAACACGTCTTCTGAATGAAGCATTCAGGGCTCATGGCTACTGCTCCACAACCACACTTGCACTTACCAACCACTACCATCTACTGCACTTACTCATTCAGCTGCTGTCTCTGTAAGTCTCCTAACATAGCACTTAGATTATAAGCTCTCGGGGCGTGGAGTTCCTTTTCCTGTTGTCTGATTTTGTGTGTTGCACTTATTGTATTATATTTCTCTGCCTTGTATAGTCTCTATTGTAAAGCACTGCAAAAATTGTTGTCACTTTATAAATGGAATATATATATATATATATATATATATATATATATATATATACATATATACACATAGTTTGAAACCTATCGCACTGTGTAAGACACCTTTCCAGTGCCGGAAGACCCCTTATAGTCCATTCATTTGAATAGGCATTAAAGTATCTTTCAGTGCTCAAAGATGTTTTATGGCATATCACCATTCAATAAATATGGGCCCTAATCTCTTGTGCTATTTTAGAAATGTACAACTTTATATTAAATACTTACAGTAGGAGGTAAATAAGAGCCTAATGCACTAATATATTATACATACTGTAGCTTTATATACATATACTGTATCAGATTTCTACTGCAAATAACAGTAAAAGCAACGCTCACCAAAAAACACTTTTAAAAGGTCGGGAAGGTGTTAGAATTTTTGTCTTCAGTACCAGTCACATTAGAAAACATCTAATGTTTAAATGTTTTCATTGTTCGTGAAACAACTTACCTGAAATGGAAATCTAATGGAGTTTTGTCTTTCAGAAAAATGAATGTGTCGAGTATAACCAGCTCCTCCTAATAACTGAAAGTGAAGAACACAACATAACCTTGGTTGAAGAAATATTATAATGGAAAACGTTGGCGTCTACCACCAGGAGACCTTGACATTTCTATAACTCTAATGGAAAGAGACCATTGTTCTTGACAATGACATATTGGTCTAGTGCAGTGAAAACAAACATTCTTTCGGTAACCTCTTGAATGGTAAAAGGCATCTGCAATAAATTTTACAACCATGAGGCTAACTGATGCAAGCTAGTCTTAATTAGCTTGTACTGTATTGCACTAAGTACAGATACAGCGGCCGTTATCCGACCATTTTTCGGACCTGCGTCTGTGAAGTCTGCTGTATTCCACACAGCATTCACTATATCATCTTCCCGTGAAGGAAGCCAATCACACCTTTGTTTACCGTCGCTGATTACCTGGATTACCTGGATTCTGATTTGTGTGGTTGCAGTTCTGTGTGTATCTGCCAGATGGCAAAAGTGAATCTCGTTGCATAGACTATCCATTTTGTAGTGGGTAGTCAATGTGCAGGTTTTTAAAAAAACAGATAAAAACACTGTCCATTACAGTGATCCATTGTTAATTGACCTTGGCCGCTGAAGACGTTATTAAATTTAGGCGTTCCATTAAAATATCAAAACAGAATGTTGTGGAAATTATTCTACACTAGCTGATATATCTGGCGTTGCCCAGGATGTAATGTTCTCGCTCCCCCTCCCTACCTCTCAACTCCCTTCAACTCTCTTCCCCTCCTCTTCACACATCTGCCCCCCCCCCCTGTTCAGAGTTGCGCTCCCCCACCCCCCCCCCCCCCCCCCCAGTGCACAGCTCTGATTCCCCATGTGTTTGGCAGCTGAGCTGACTGAGGGGGGAAGTGTATGTGTGTCAGTCAGTCAGTGTGTGTCAGTCAGTCAGTGTGTGTCAGTCAGTCAGTGTGTGTCAGTCAGTCAGTGTGTGTCAGTCAGTCAGTGAGTGTGTGTCAGTCAGTGAGTGAATGTGTGTCAGTCAGTGAGTGAGTGTGTGTCAGTCAGTGAGTGTCAGTCAGTGAGTGTGTGTGTTTCAGTCAGTGAGTGTGTGTCAGTCAGTCAGTGATTGTGTCAGTCAGTGTGTATCAGTCAGTCAGTGAGTGTGTCAGTCAGTCAGTGAGTGTGTCAGTCAGTGAGTGTGTCAGTCAGTGAGTGTGTCAGTCAGTGAGTGTCAGTCAGTCAGTGAGTGTGTCAGTCAGTGAGTGTGTCAGTCAGTTAGTGTGTCAGTGTGTCAGTGTGTCAGTGTGTCAGTCAGTCAGTCAGTCAGTGTGTCAGTCCGTCAGTGTGTGTCTGTCAGTCAGTGAGTGTGAGTCAGTCAGTGTGTGTCAGTCAGTCAGTGAGTTAGTCAGTCAGTCAGTGTGTGTCAGTCAGTCAGTGAGTGTGAGTCAGTCAGTCAGTGAGTGTGTGTCAGTCAGTGTGTATCAGTCAGTCAGTATGTATTTATGTGTGGGCTTCCCCTCCTCTCTCCTGACTCCCTTCCCACCCTCTCTCCTGACTCCCCCCCCCCCCCTGCTGACTGGCGGTGGCGCGCTAGTGTCGGCAGCCGGTGAGCAGGTGAGGCGCTGCTGAGAGAGGGTGGGGGGTGGTGGGGCAGAAGCGACTGGCGGCGGCAGTGGTGTTGTCCTTCTCTTCCCTCCCCTAGCACCCCCCCCCCGAGGATCTGTGTCGGCAGCGGGTGGGGAGGAGGTGAGGCGCTGCTGAAAGAGGGTGGGGGTGGTGGGGCAGAGGCAGCTGTCGGTGGCGGTAGTTGCCCCCCCCCCCCGCACGGAGCTGTGTCGGCGGCGGGTGGGGATTTGAGGCGCTGCTGAGAGACGGTGTGGTGGGGCAGAAGGTGGCTGTCGGCGGCGGTGGTTCCCCCCCACGTGGAGCTGTGTCGGCAGCGGGTGGGGAGGAGTTGAGGCGCTGCTGGGAGAGGGTGGGGGATGGTGGGGCAGAGGCTGAAGTGGTGTTGTCCTCCCCTCCCCTCATCCCCCCTCCTCCTCATCCCTCCTCCTCCCCATCCCCCGTGAGGAGCTGTGTCGGCGGTGGGTGGGGAGGTGATGCGCTGCTGACAGACGGTGAGGGTGGGGGTTGGTGACTGTGGTGTGTGTGTGTGTTTGTGGGTGTGAGTGGAGGAGGCTGCTCACGGTGTGCGGTGATGGTCAGAGGCGCACGCAGTCACGGTGTGAAGAGGCTGAGAGTGTGCGTGTGTGTCTCTTCTCCCTGCCTGGCTCTTCCCTGCCTGGCCCGCAGGCCAATGAGCTGTCGAGCACAAATACACACACAAACATTATTTCAGTCTTATATATATAGATTGCTATGCCTGTGCAATAGCTGAATGGAGACATACACTGAATAGTACATCTTGTCAAGTCCTTATACTGTACTAGACCCGACTGCAGTTATGCATATTTAATATTTTCTGCAATTAATGCAGGAACAGATAAGAAGGCAACTTTAGCAGAGATATATGGCTATATCATTGACAAATATGAGTTCTTAAAATTTTCACGGAACCATCATGGGTGGAAGAATTCGATAAGGCAAACATTATGAATGATTGCTTTTTTCGCACAGTCCCTACTCCTGGATGTACCAGAGGTTATTGGTCAGTGCTCCCAGCTTTTGTCGGTATGTTTGATCATGGCAACTTCAAAAGGAGAAATATTGCATTTAATCTATTTAAGATTCGTACTTCCCGAGCCTGCAATGTGCCACCACCGGCTTACCAATACTATAGCAATAACGGGCCGACCGTCACTGAAAACATGGTGAACCTCAATCCTGGCTACCTGGCCCTGCCTGATTACCAGCTTGAGCAGGCACCTGTCAGATTTAATGCTGATTACATAAGTGATCCCAGCTGTAACGCGCAATACACCCGTGACATTGGGTTATCTCTACCCAGTTGGCAAGGTATATAATAAAGGTAAATATAATGTACTATACAGTAGTAATTTTAATTCGCAATTCTGTATGGAAATTTGTCCTACATGCTTGCCATAGCCCATCAATGCTTGTACACATGCGCACTAGAGTGTGAGTTGATGCATGCGCACAAGCTCTATACGGAACTTGAAGCATCCTTTTTAACAGAAATGAGTTTGAAATCGACCGTCAAAAGATAAGGATGAAGTTTGATGGAACTCTAAAATCGCTATTTTTTATACTTTCCCTTTATTACTTTTCTACAGTATTACCAGCTTCACGATTTAAAAAATAATAATAATAATAATTTAATAAAGTAATGTACTGTATGTGATCAATAGATTTATGTCATAACCGTTAATGAAATTTCACACTGAAATGTGTCATGCTTTTATTCAGTCCCCTGGTTAATGGGTTTATAATGCCTTCACAACTAAAGGGACACCGAACAGTGATGTTGCATATTGCTGTATAATTAGTTTTTGCATGTGTAATTATATTTCAGCTACGAAACCGCCCCAAACCCCCCCTCTCCAAAAAAAATATTCAGTTTTTTGGGGGGGAGGGGGAGCTTTCTATTCAATACCAACATTTTCAACTTTTGGTAGACTTGGTCTGCTTTTCATACTGTTTACAGAAATATTCCACACACACACACACACACACACGGTCTCAGGCACAGTAGTAATACATTTTATTACATTTACAAACAGTTCATACCGTTCAAACAGTTTAGTTATATACACATTTATATCTATTACCCTTATTATTTACATTTTAATACACTTACATTCACTTAATTATATTCAATCACATAGTATTTGTTATAATACATCAGTATCTAAACTGTATTATTATACCTATTTAATAGTGCACTTTTTTGGGATTCTTTTATGTTTGTAATAATATTTATTATATGACAAGATTTTATTAAAGAGTTTTTAATCTGCATTTACTAATGTAATCTTTTTATTAGTCAGTGTCCACATGTTCTCTCTTTATATTCCTATTTTCTATTACATTTATTTATTTATAAAATATTTTACCAGGAAGTAATACATTGAGAGTTACCTCTCGTTTTCAAGTATGTCCTGGGCACAGAGTTAAGACAAATAATACATGGTTACAAATACAGTTACATAAATGAACAGGGTATACATTATATACAAGACATTGCATGCACAGTTAAAGAAAATATATATTATGGGCGAATGAAACAGTTACAGACCAGATTAAAATGTGAGACAGCCTTAGATTTGAAAGAACTTAAACTGGTGGTGGATGTGAGAGTCTCTGGTAGGTTGTTCCAGTTTTGCGGTGCACGGTAAGAGAAGGAGGAACGGCCGGATACTTTGTTGAGCCTTGGGACCATGAACAGTCTTTTGGAGTCTGATCTCAGGTGATAAGTGCTGCATGTGGTAGGGGTGAGGAGCTTGTTCAGATAGCTGGGTAGCTTGCCCATAAAGAATTTAAAGGCAAGACAGGAAAGGTGAACTTCACGCCTAGACTCTAGTGATGACCAATCTAGTTCTTTGAGCATTTCGCAGTGATGTGTGTTGTAGTTGCATTGGAGAACAAAACGACACATTGAATTGTAGAGGGTGTCAAGTTTGCTAAGGTGTGATTGAGGTGCCGTGCCATATACTATGTCTCCATAGTCAATAATTGGCATTAGCATCTGCTGTGCGATACGCTTTCTGACCAGGAGACTTAGGGAGGATTTGTTCCTGTAAAGTACCCCTAGTTTGGCATAGGTCTTGGTTGTCAGGGTATCAATGTGCATTCCGAATGTTAAGTGGGAGTCAAACCATAAGCCCAGGTATTTAAAACTAGTGACAGGGGTTAGGGTGGTGTTAGCGTTGGTTCTAATCTGGAGCTCAGTCGCTGGAAGCTTTAAAAATTTAGTCTTGGTCCCAAATACCATTGTTACAGTCTTGTCAGTGTTTAAAAACAGTTTGTTTTGGGAAATCCAGTTTTCGAGTCTCAAAAAGTCAGACTGAAGTATGTGTTGAATGTCAGAGAGGCTATGGCTGTGTGCATATAGAATTGTGTCATCTGCATACATGTATATTGAGGCTTCCTTACAAGCTGTGGGAAGATCATTAATGAACACTGAGAAAAGTAGGGGCCCCAGAACAGAGCCTTGCGGGACACCACAGGTGATATCAGGGGGTTGGAGTTAGAGCCTGAGATGGACACATGTTGGGATCGTCCTGATCGGTAGGACTGAAACCAGTTTTAAGCATGCTTCCCTATTCCAGAGCTCTGGAGTTTGTTAAGCAGGATAGTATGATCAACTGTATCAAAAGCCTTTGCAAAATCTAGGAATACTGCACCAGTGAGTTGTCCCCGTTCCATTCCACAATGGATTTCATTGCAAACTTTTAGCAGGGTAGTTACGGTGGAGTGTTTGGGACGAAAGCCAGATTGGAATTGGCTAGGGAAATTTGTCTTGGTATAGTAATCGTTTAATTGGGAGTGGACACATTTTTCCATGACTTTGGATAGAATTGGGAGAAGTGAGATTGGTCTGTAGTTTGAGACAGTGTTTTTGTCCCCACTTTTGAAGATTGGGACAACTCTGGCAGTTTTCCAGGTCTTGGGGATATGGCCTGCAGACAGGATAGAGTTGACTATGGAAGCAATTGGTTTGGCAATGGCTGGGGCACCAAGTCGTAGGAACCTAGATTGTAGTAATTCAGGTCCGCATTGGCTGCTTAGTTTTAGTTTGAGGAGCGCTTGTATAATCTCCTCTTCAGATACTGGGCCAAATTGAAAATTGTGGGCAGTGTTGGGAGGGGGTGGGTCTATGTGGGCACTCCCAGGATGAGATTCAGGTTTGTGGTTTGGGCTGCGTTTCGCTAATAAGTTAGTGGCACACCCCACAAAGTAATCATTGAATGCATTTGCAATGTCAGTGGGGTTTGTCAGAGTAATATCCCCCTTAGTGATATTACTTGGTTGTTGATGGTTAGGAGGCTGGAATATATTGTTGATAACCTTCCAGAAGTTAGCTGGGTTTGATGTATTTTGGTGGAGATTGTCAGAGTAATATTGTGCTTTTGCGTGCCTTGTTTGCCTTGTGCACATGTTCCGCAGGCATCTGTAGTGATTAAGTTCCTTGGTAGTGCCAGTTACTTTGTAGCTTTTCCACAAGGTATCCCTGAGCTGGTAGAGTGCAATAAGGTCAGTTGTAATCCATGGAAGATGGGCCCCCCGTACCCTTATTTTGCGAAGTGGAGCATGGGTATCGCAGAGTTTTAAGAACTCGGATTGGAAACAGTCGAGCGCAGAATCAGGGTCGGGAATTAAATCGATTCTGTGCCATGGGCAGTTGGTAAGGTCATCCAGAAACTGTTGTGGGTTAAAGTTTTTAAATGGTCTAGTGAGGAGAATTTTAGGGCTTGAATGGGGCGTTTTAATTTTCCTTACACAGTACACTATTGCATGGTCACTGAAAATGTCAGGAAGGATGCCAGAGGATTGGATTCTGCTGGGGTTTGAGGAGAGAATCCAGTCTAGGAAGGAATGGTTATGCGATTTCAGGTTTGTCCGTGTGGGTTGGGAAATTAGTTGTGATAGGTTAAGTGACTTGAGTTGTATCTGGATTTTATGGTTTTTAGGGTCAAGCCAGTTGAAGTTGAAATCCCCAAGAACTAGCAGCGCACTCTTCTCATTCAGAGAGGAAATGGAGCCAAGAAACTGGGTGATATCAGCCAGGGATTGAAGAGGGGCTTTAGGGGGGCGGTAGATGCCAGAGAGCAAGATGGGCTTAGAAAAGGAGAGGCAGATTTTGCCAACTAGAATTTCAAAAGAGGGTGGGCTTGGGGGGCAATTTAACAGTGTAAATTGTAATGTGTCTGCAATATAAAATAACACCCCACCTCCTCTCTTTGACCTATCTCTCCTAAAAATGGAGTATCCCTGAATGGCGATATTTGCATCAGGGGTTTTATGGGTTAGCCATGTTTCTGTAAGAACGATGGCTTTGGGTTTATGCATTTCATGTTCTATTTAAACATTTAAAATCAAGGGTTATTGGTGTTTTTGTTATATATTGTATGCTATATTCATATTTTTGAACACTTATTATTATTGGATATGTTATTCCCTCTGACTCATTCCATTACTTTGTGTGCCAGCCCTTTTGTGCCTGCTGTTTCTTGTTTGTAATTATGTTGCCTTTCCATCAAGCCGATTTACATATTGTCACTCATTTGTTTAATATGGGTGGAGGTAGGACTATCAATTAATCAATCTATTTGGACTATATAAGCTATGAGCACTCCCCCATTTCCTAACCTCTGATGAAGTCACCAATACCCTACGTGACTAAACACGTACGGGTTAAAACGCTGATTGGACAGAGCCTGGACCTTGCTTCTTTCTCTGTCTGTTATTACTGAAGAGGTCTGCGGAACTGAGGGCCGCTGTGCCGGGGGACCGTTGTGTGGATGCACACCATCGAAGCCGACTGTGCATGCGGAAGGATATCCTACATCTCTAGCTGCAAGATTGGAGCTCTGTACAGGCAGGAGAATAACAAGGGGACCAGAGTTCATGTTCAACGCGCACAATTCACTGATTTGTTTTGAGTGACCTGATTTTTAGCATTGCGGTAATAAACCTTTTACTATTTACACTATGGAGCCCGCGCTGTTCTCTTTTGTTTCCTACAAATTATATATATATATATATATATATATATATATATATATATATATATATATATATATATATATATATATATATATACACACATATAGCCATGTCTGGTTTTGGCTACTACCCTGCCCTGCCAAAGTCCTCGTACAGGGCAGGCTGTGTTAGGCCCAATCTGGGTTTCCCCCAGCAGTGAGCAGCTTCCTTGAGTGACAGAGGGGGCAGGACAAGGCGTGTGCTCTGCCCAATCCTAGGCTCAGACCTTGAACCCTCCCCAGGGTACTTAAAGGGCTGCACTTCCAAAATGTATCCAGTGTGTCTCTCCCATGAGAGAGACTGGTCCCACGGAAGAGGTGTACAGGGCTGTCATCTATCCCCTCCCTTAGGGGAGTGGGAGTGAGGACATACCTGCTGCTCCATTAGGGAGTAGGGGGAGAGCTAGGACCAACCCCTGGGGCCCATGGCTGGGGGTTGAGTCCAGGCACCATCCTAAGGCTGGAGACCAAGTGTTAGTGTATGCAGTTGCTGTCTGTTTGCTGTATTCTTTGCTGAGAGAATAAAGCTGTTCCTCTTACAAAATATCATCCTGCCTGAGTTTGCAGTCTATCGGGGAGTATTCGAGAGTTCTTCCGCAGGGACTGCCTCCAGTCATCCAGAAGCCTGGCACAGATGGAGGCGCTGAACAAAGTGTGAGGGGGAATCAGCTATCACTCCTAAAGCCTGTCCTATCTTCCCCAATAACATCGGCAGGATCTCAGACCTTTGGTGAGCAAAAGGTACTCAGCACCACTACACACCTGGTAACAGGGGAATCTCCCAGAGGGTGGGGGAAACACTGTTACATTTGGAGGCACTGCTGAGATACGCAACAGGACAGGATTTTGCAGCAGAACAGGAGACATGCTCTTCTTTCACCATGCACATGTATTTGTAGTTAACTTTAGTGTTCTATGAGGTCCAGGGGACTGTACCTGAGCCATGCAGCCCTGCATTATCCTCTGTTCTGTATATACTGGCAGGCATCTTAAGAGGGGTGGGTAGGTCCCTCTGATTGGTTTCCCCAGGGGAGCTGCGAGCCGTACTGTGCTATACTATGAAGAAGTGTGGGGGTAGTTCCCCGATTCATCTCCAGGGAGACTACAGTCCACTCGTGCTAACAGATGAGAAGTTCCCCTGATGCGTCCCTGGAGAGACTATAGCCCATCCAACTATCTTATTCTGTGTGAGCGGGCAGGAATCTGTGGAGGGGCACCTGATCTGCGGTTGGCAAAGACTGGAGGAGCTGCATCCATGCACAATGCGGCTCCCGAAAAGCAAGCTGCATAATGTACTTTATTCAAACCAAAATGGTGGATCCCACCGCAAAGGAAGCGAAAGCAGGAGCCGTGCCCAACTGCTGTGAGTGGCTCGGCACGAAAGCCGAGGCCACTTCGATTTCTTATTGTGCCAGTGCTCCTCATACCACAAGGGGGCGGAGGAACTAACCAATCCAGAGAGACTATCACCACTGGGGGAGGAGCCGGATGCAAGCTACCGTCCTTCAGTTCCTCGTGGCCAGCAAGCTGTACAGAGCTCTATTCCAAACATATACAATACAGACCGGCGCCGTAATAGTCCAAAGGGTGAAGCAAATTCCAATGATGACAATGTCTCTTTAACTTCTATCTGCAGAAGTGCTGGGATGCTCCAAATTTCTTATAGATGTTACTCCACATGTATATCAGGGAGAAAAACAAAGAAATCACATCATAGTGCAACACAGCTGATACTATCAGTTAGAGTATACACAACAAGACACACAGACAAAACAAACACTACATAAAACAAGTAAGGCTGACTGAAATAAAATGAGAATTTATTAACACACAAATGATGAGGCAGATGCGGGATCCGGTAAGTAAAAACCAGAATCCTACTTACAGGACTGCCACAGATCATACGCAGAGGTTTGAAGTGTGTCTTGTCTTTGCTGCTGCTCCGTCGGAATACGTGACCTCCCAGGGGTTCCTTCCTTTGGCGACCGGAACTGCGTAACTCTCCGCGACACCGGAGCTTCCGGGGGCTCGAGCCCTCTCTTTCTCAGCAATTATCACCGAATTCGCCGTTCTGGGAGTATCAGACAAGCACCAAAAACGTCATCTCCTTGTAGAGTCTGTGTCTCACGTCCTGCCAAGTCTCTGCCACACTGCACAATAAAATCTACCAAACGGCCCAATGCGTTTCGTGCGCATGCGCACTTATTCAGGGGATACGTCACTAGGTACTTGATAGCCTTATATACCGACGGGTTAACCACTATTGGATATACAGTAGTAAACTCACATCAGCCTATACACTTATTCTATCAATCATGCCTAATGAACAAACAGCCTTACTACACAACACTAAACATACAAGTACACTTAAACTGATTCCCTAACACCAATGTTATACAAAAAACTAAAATGTTAAATACTCTTATCACTAATACATTAAACTCAAGCTCATATTTATAAGGTATAGCCATACCTGCTCCTCAATAGAATCCATATTACTAAAGTGACCAAGTGCTAATATAAAATATTTAATTAAAACATATATTTATGTGATAAAATTAATAAATAGTTATTTTAAAATATTAAAATTTATTTTAAAAAGACTCCCAATTCAAAATCGATATTTAAACCATTTGGAGAGAGGGTCTTCAGCTCATAGATCCAATAAGCTTCACGCCTACTGATCTGTTTGAGCTGATCACCCCCTCTCCAATTGGCCTGCACTGTCTCAATAGCTTGACATTTTAATCCAACTGGATTCTGGTTATGATGTACCAGAAAGTGATGTGATACACTATGTGTCGTGAGACCTCTTTTAATGTTGTAAATGTGCTCATAAATTCTTCTTTGATAGCGTCTCCCTGTACGGCCCACATATTGGAGCCCGCAGGGGCACTGAAGTAAGTATATCACAAACTCCGTGTGACAGTTAATAAATTAATTTATATTATAAATCCTTGAAGTCACATTTGATCTAAATGTTTTTGTATTTTTTACGAAATTAGCAAGCAGTGCATTTATTACACTTAAAAAAGCCCTTGCTTACATTTTTAGACCCTGGTTTAGGTTGTCCCAATGGACAACTGGGTGCCAGACGTGACTTTATATTGGCCGCTTTTATAAAAATGATATTTGGTTTAGCTGGAAGACAATGTGCTAAAGTGTTGTCACACAACAGAATCGGCCAATGTTTATTCAGAACCTGGCGTATTTTTGGGGCCATTTCATTATACTGCGTGATAAATGCCAGATTACCATTATTTCCCTTATCTTTTGCATGTTTTTTATATTCCAAAAGGCTTGCTCTGTCTATTTGATCTACTTGGTTAGCAGCTTCCACAAGTAATCTCTCTGGATATTTCCTAGCCTTGAATTTATCTTTCAGCTCATTTGCCTGAATTGCAAACTCCTCCTGATTGGAGCAATTGCGCTTCAAGCGAATGAGCTGTCCCTTTGGGATATTTCGTATCCAGGACGGGTTGTGCTGGCTATCTGCCCTTAAATAGTTGTTCACCTGTACTGATTTAAAATATGTTTTAGTCTGAATTTTATTATTGGTATCTACAGATATATTTAGATCCAAAAATTCTATGTGTTGACTATTACAATTAAATGTGAAGGACAAATCCCTATTATTATTATTTAGATAGATAAAAAAGAGATCTAACTGTTCCTGGCTGCCTGACCACACAAAAAGGATATCGTCTATGAAACGGCGCCAGAGTACAAGGTGAGCCCCAAATGGACAGTTGTTCCAGACATAGTCTTCTTCCCAACTGTCCATAAATAAGTTCGCATAACTAGGGGCAAACCTTGTACCCATTGCCGTTCCACAGATCTGTAAAAAAAATTGTGAATTGAATTGAAAATAATTATGGGTTAAAATAAACTTAATACTATCTAATAAAAATGTTTTACGTGCTAAAGGGATAGTAGAGTCCAGATCTAACCTGCGTGACACAGCTTGACAGCCCTTTCCATGGTCTATAGTTGTATACAGAGATGTTACATCCACAGTTACCCATATGTACTCAGGCTGCCACTCCAGGTCCCTCAGGATCTGAAGAACATGAGTCGTGTCACGCAGGTAGGACCTGACCTGTTGGACCATAGGTTGCAAATGGTGATCTATAAATTGGGACAAATTAGAAGTGAGGGATGATATTCCTGAAATGATAGGCCTGCCAGGTGGACATCTAATATCTTTATGGATTTTAGGGATAAAATAAAATATAGGTGTACGTGCAAAGGGTGAAAGTAAAAACTCTGACTCATCGTCATTTATAGCTCCTCCTTCTAGGCCTCTACTTAACAGTACCTTTAGCACTGTATCGTATTGGCCCAGGGGGTCGCTTGCAAGGGGGAGGTAGGTGGTATTGTCACCAAGCAATCTCATTGCTTCTTTAATATAATATTCGGTGTCCATTACCACTATACCCCCCCCCCCCCCTTGTCAGCCGGTTTTATTACAATTAATTTATTGTCTTCCAGTTGGCGTAAAGCAATCTTTTCTTGTTGATCTAGGTTATCTCTTTGTATCTTATACGTCCTGCTAGAATTATCTAATTCCTTAGTTACCATGTCTACAAATGTATTCACCAAATGGCCCTGCGAACTTTGGATAAAAAGTGGATTTCTTTTAAAAAAAATATTGTTCTGAATTGGTTTCTGCCTCACTTGGCCTTGAATTAATTTGACTAGTGATAGGATCCTTCAAGAAATACTTTTTTAATGCTAATTTGCGCGCAAACTTATGTACGTCTATGTGTAAATTAAAACTGTTTTAACCGTCCTGGATACGAAATATCCCAAAGGGACAGCTCATTCGCTTGAAGCGCAATTGCTCCAATCAGGAGGAGTTTGCAATTCAGGCAAATGAGCTGAAAGATAAATTCAAGGCTAGGAAATATCCAGAGAGATTACTTGTGGAAGCTGCTAACCAAGTAGATCAAATAGACAGAGCAAGCCTTTTGGAATATAAAAAACATGCAAAAGATAAGGGAAATAATGGTAATCTGGCATTTATCACGCAGTATAATGAAATGGCCCCAAAAATACGCCAGGTTCTGAATAAACATTGGCCGATTCTGTTGTCTGACAACACTTTAGCACATTGTCTTCCAGCTAAACCAAATATCATTTTTACAAAAGCGGCGAATATAAAGTCACGTCTGGCACCCAGTTGTCCATTGGGACAACCTAAACCAGGGTCTAAAAATGTAAGCAAGGGCTTTTTTAAGTGTAATAAATGCACTGCTTGCTCATTTCGTCAAAATACAAAAACATTTAGATCAAATGTGACTTCAAGGATTTATAATATAAATTAATTTATTAACTGTCACACGGAGTTTGTGATATACTTACTTCAGTGCCCCTGCGGGCTCCAATATGTGGGCCGTACAGGGAGATGCTATCAAAGAAGAATTTATGAGCACATTTACAACATTAAAAGAGGTCTCACGACACATAGTGTATCACATCACTTTCTGGTACATCATAACCAGAATCCAGTTGGATTAAAATGTCAAGCTATTGAGACAGTGCAGGCCAATTGGAGAGGGGGTGATCAGCTCAAACAGATCAGTAGGCGTGAAGCTTATTGGATCTATGAGCTGAAGACCCTCTCTCCAAATGGTTTAAATATCGATTTTGAATTGGGAGTCTTTTTAAAATAAATTTTAATATTTTAAAATAACTATTTATTAATTTTATCACATAAATATATGTTTTAATTAAATATTTTATATTAGCACTTGGTCACTTTAGTAATATGGATTCTATTGAGGAGCAGGTATGGCTATACCTTATAAATATGAGCTTGAGTTTAATGTATTAGTGATAAGAGTATTTAACATTTTAGTTTTTTGTATAACATTGGTGTTAGGGAATCAGTTTAAGTGTACTTGTATGTTTAGTGTTGTGTAGTAAGGCTGTTTGTTCATTAGGCATGATTGATAGAATAAGTGTATAGGCTGATGTGAGTTTACTACTGTATATCCAATAGTGGTTAACCCGTCGGTATATAAGGCTATCAAGTACCTAATGACGTATCCCCTGAATAAGTGCGCATGCGCACGAAACGCGTTGGGCCGTTTGGTAGATTTTATTGTGCAGTGTGGCAGAGACTTGGCAGGACGTGAGACACAGACTCTACAAGGAGAGGACGTTTTTGGTGCTTGTCTGATACTCCCAGAACGGCGAATTCGGTGATAATTGCTGAGAAAGAGAGGGCTCGAGCCCCCGGAAGCTCCGGTGTCGCGGAGAGTGACGCAGTTCCGGTCGCCAAAGGAAGGAACCCCTGGGAGGTCACATGTTCCGACGGAGCAGCAGCAAAGACAAGACACACTTCAAACCTCTGCGTATGATCTGTGGCAGTCCTGTAAGTAGGATTCTGGTTTTTACTTACCGGATCCCGCATCTGCCTCATCATTTGTGTGTTAATAAATTCTCATTTTATTTCAGTCAGCCTTACTTGTTTTATGTAGTGTTTGTCTCGTCTGTGTGTCTTGTTGTGTATACTCTAACTGATAGTATCAGCTGTGTTGCACTATGATGTGATTTCTTTGTTTTTCTCCCTGATATACATGTGGAGTAACATATATAAGAAATTTGGAGCATCCCAGCACTTCTGCAGATAGAAGTTAAAGAGACATTGTCATCATTGGACTTTGCTTCACCCTTTGGACTATTACGGCGCCGGTCTGTATTGTATATGTTTGTTTTTTTTTACTAACTGTGTCTTTGGGTTAGTGTCACCTGGCAGCCTATGTCTTATGTATTTTTGGTAGTATAGTATTACTGTCACCACTTTATTTACACATTTTTTTAGCGCTATATACACCAGTATTTTTTTTTTAGAGCTCTATTCCTGCTGCTGTTATCAAGCAGTACACTGCCATGAGTGAGTGCAAGGTCTCCCAATATCGGCTACCAAGAGGCTTCCTGGTAGTGGTGGTCAATGGAGAATGCTACCTCAAATGCCTTTGCCCCTGCTGCGACTTCCCCGATGGAGACGCCAGCTTTTCTGTCAAGTGCCCTCGGTCTGGGGCCTCCTACTGTATCTTAAACCTGTGGTGTCGCTGCCAGCGGCATCAAAGAGAAAGGATGCAGCCTTTATGCAGAGGAGTGTGGCCTGGACTGAGCCCTCGGGAGTGGATGCTTCAGGGGCCGCTATGCGTGGTTGTACACTAAGAAGTAGTGTGGGAGCGGTACCCTTAGGCTTCCCCGGGGGGCTGCGAGCCGTACTGTGCTATACTATGAAGAAGAGTGGGGAGTAGTTCACTGATGCATCTCCAGGGAGAAAACAGTCCACTCGTGCTAACAGAAGAGGTGGGGACAGTTCCCTGATGCATCACCTGGGAGACTGTTGCCTAACCGTGCTTCACTATGAAGAGGTGTGGGGGTAGTTCCCTGATGCGTCCCCTGGGAGAAAACAGCCCACCCAGCTATCCTATTCTGTGTGAGCGGGCAGACATCTGAGGAAGGGCACCCAATCCTCGGTTGACCAGGACCTCTGCTGGAGGAGCTGCGGGCATGCACCACACGCCCCCAAAAAGGGAGCTGCCTAAAGTACTTTATTCAAACCAAAATGGTGGTTCCCGCCAAAAAGGAAGCGAAAGCAGGAGCCGCGCCCAACTGCTGTGAGTGGCTCGGCGTGAAAGCCGAGGCCACTCCTGATTCTTATTGTGCCAGTGCTCCTCATACCAGCAGGTGGAAGAGGCACTAACCAATCCAGAGAGACTATCACCACTGGGGGAGGAGCCGGAAGCGAGCTACCGCACCCTCAGTTCCTCATTGCCAGCAAGCTGCACAGAGCTCTATTCTTGCTGCTGTTATCAAGCTATACACTGCCACGAGTGAGTGCAAGGTCTTCCAATATTGGCTACCAGGAGAATTCCTGGTAGTGGAGGTCAATGGGTAATGCTACCTCAAATGCCTTTGCCCATGCTGCGACTTCCCCGACGGAGGCACCAGCTTGTCTGTCAAGTGCCCTCGGTGTGGGGCCTCCTATCTTAAACCTGTGGTGTCGCTGCCAGCGGCATCAAAGAGAAAGGATGCCACCTTTATGTAGAGGAGTGCGGCTTGGACTGAGGCATCAGGACCGGATGCTCCAGGGGGTCCGTGTGCCCCGGTTCCAGAACCGGAACCCAAGAAAGACTTACCGGGTAAGGTGACTGTACATGGAGAGGCTGGGGTGCTTCCTCTGGTGGCGCAGGAGTGGGACTGCTGCCTGCCGAACCCGCCAGCGACTGCGAAGAGTCCGGTGCCTTTCCCCTGCGGACTTGTCCCTACCTTCATCCGACGATGACAGCAGCGGATGGAGATCACTCCAGCGAAGCTGCGGTGGAACCAACCACCTTCAAAGCCGAGCAGGAGCGGAGTCCGATCCAGATTAAGTCACTGCGAGCAACGGTGCGCCCCAGGCAGCGGAGGAGCGCCCGCCTGTGGCGGCTTCAAGCACCACTGCAGCGGACGTACCTGTGGCTGACAGAGGGGATCATGTGACACCAGGAGCCAACGGAGCGGTGAGGATCGTCCTGATTCTTCCTTCCAGGCTCCAGCGGAGGCATCTGGGGAGGAGGTAACGGCTGGTACTTCTTCCCGTGCGGAGGATGGCAACACCCTTCTGGTGTAATTGGAGGATGTCAACGCCCGTCCAGCGCAACTGGGAGATGATGTCATTATAGAGGCGACTGCCGGGGTGGAAGAGGACGCTACTGTGCCCACTTCGGTGAGTACAGCCCTTTCTGAGGACAACCGGCAGTGGTACTATGACAGAGTCAAGGGCCGGGACCATAACACTCCCAAGGTGCGGGCTGTGGCAGGCTGGTGCAGGCCTAAAAACATTGACTTACCCGGAGACACTGAGAAGCCTAAGGCCTTGGACATTATTGCCCCTGACCTTTCACGATCTGTTGCTGGGTCTGACTATTAATAATCAGGCCCGGAAAAGCAAGAAAGTCCCTAAACCTTCTCAGGACTGGAGAGACTTTGTGGACTTTGAAGATTATTCACATGGGGAAGTGACGGCCAAAAGTGTGATCTCTTTTGGGGGGAAGTCAACTGTCTCATTTAAATCCGAGACATCAGGGGTATGATCTAGGGTAACCTCTGAGACTAATTTATCGGCACAGGCTGTAACTGCAGGAAAGGTATTGCCATGGTGGGACCCAAAGTTCCCAGGTTATGTCCCCTATATGAATCAGACCAGGTTTCTACTAATCAGTGGGGATATAGTTGACCACTGGTGGAAGGAAGGGGAGTTCTCCGCAGAGGAGACTGCCAAGGTTATTAGGAGGAGAGAGCAAGAGATCAAGTTGAGACTTATACAACCCACGTGTCAAGTTATACATTTTTATGAGCGTATTGCCAGGCCTGGCCTGAGGCCGAAAACTGACCAAGCTCAACCGGGCTGATCGGTTGATTGTACAAAGATTTAGGCAGTCCCATGGTTTTGATTTTCCCTATGTCCCCGAGCCCATTATGCGTGAGATAGAGGCTAAAAGGGATAAGTGGCTAGGGGATGCCGTATGTGCCTATCTGACCTCTGTGCAGGTACTCTATTTTCCACACTGAAGACCGGATCACTTATCTGATGGGAGTATGGCGGATAGGCAGGGGTATCTACTTAGACAGAGTAGAATACCTATCTGAACGAAATCCAAAGTGGGTATATTCCTTAGCAGGTCTTAAAATTAGGTAAATACAACCTCAGATTACATGCATAGCAGACATACAGTTGTGTGAAAAAGAAAGTACACCCTCTTTGAATTCTATGGTTTTACATATCAAGACATAATAACAATTTATTTATTTTATTTATAAAATGTTTTACCAGGAAGTAATACATTGAGTTACCTCTCGTTTTCAAGTATGTCCTGGGACAATCATCTGTTCCTTAGCAGGTCTTAAAATTAGGTAAATACAACCTCAGATGAACAACAACACATGACATATTACACCATGTCATTATTTATTTAACAAAATAAAGCCAAAATGGAGAAGCCATGTGTGAAAACTAAGTATACCTTATGATTCAATAGCTTGAAGAACCACTTTAACAGCAATAATTAGTAATCGTTTTCTGTATGACTTTATCAGTCTCTCACATCGTTGTGGAGGAATTTTGGCCCACTCTTCTTTACAATGTTGCTTCAGTTCATTGAGGTTTGTGGGCATTTGTTTTTGCACAGCTCTCTTAAGGCCCAGCCACAGCAGAACCGAACAACCTCACTCTCACTCACTACTCAACACTATATAGAAGAGCAGCCCCCTCCTTCCCTGGGGAGTGGCTAGTAAGCCAGCCTATTCTTGTCACAGGCCCCCCTTACTTCAGTGAGAAGCCACTAATAACTGTATTGTTCATACCTGCTGAACAATGTAACATTACACACTGAACATTAGGACGGATTCCCATTTAGGAATCATGCCCACACTGCCCACAACCTATGGGGACTTACAGTGGAACTTAAAGCTGCAGTTCAGTCAATATCCTGCATGTGTGTTTTTTTAAATAAATCAGTTCTGTAGTAAGAAAAAATACTTTTAGCATTTTCTGTTTTTAAAAAAACAACTTTGAAAGACCAATTTTCTTGTATTCTATTTTAACAGCCATTTGCTAAGGCACTGCCCCTTCATGGCCTGTCACAAGCCCTGGCACACCCCTTTGTCAGCCCTGCCCTCCCCCTAGCACATGTCAGTGCAGGAGTGCTCATGAATATTCATGAGCTTCCACTGACGGACAGAAGCAGATTAAAAACAGATCCCTTCACTAATTATGTCACCAAATGTCGCCGATCAATACATGGAGAATAAATTGACTGGCAGCTATGCAGTTCTTTAGGTAATTAGAGATTGCACACATGAAACTATTGAAGTAAAAAAAAAAAAAAAAAAAAGACTGAACTGCAGCTTTAAGGCAAGGAATAGTCCTGGCTACATTATGAAAAAAATAGCAAAAAAACTATAAAGCTGAAATAGCCCGACATCATTAACAAAAAAATACATCACTGCAGAGAAAGGGTTTTTTTTTTAATTTCCTTTTTTAACCCATTTGTTGACAGATGGGCCCGCAAATCATTAACATCTTAACCTTTTCTTGGATCGTAAAGTACTGTAGCAAAGACATTATTCCCTGTGCTTTTTCTTTCCAAAATAGGCTATCAGGTTTAGCAGCTTTTGGGTGTAGTTTAAAATATAACCAGCAGGTGGTAGCAGAGTACCGCGTTGCTGGTGGAAGCTTGCTGTTGTTTTACCTCCTCCTCGCTTACTTCCTCAAGCTGCACCGGTTTGAAATCTCCAGGCTCTGAGCCTCCTCGGACGAGGTTTGGCGAGGTGGCTGGTAGGATGGCTGCTTTAGCATCCCCTGGGCTGCAATGGGATACCCTGGAGGAGAGAAAGCACAAAGGGCAGAACCTCTACCACCAGATATACCTGTGGAAGGTGCAGCAGCTGCCTCCAGATGTGCACAGGTTCTGTGACCCGCAGCTGCCGGGCCCTCGCAGGAAGGAGCTCCTGCACCTGCTCAGGAGCCTGGAGGAGGAGTCCAGCTGCCAGCGCCTGCAGATACTCTTCTCCTTCTCTGTGCCCAGCCCGCAAGTGCTGGAGCTGCTGTGTGCCCTGCGCTTGCCACTGGTTTCTGCAGGAGCGGTGAGTATGCAACAGGGATTACAGCAAGCACATATAGGGATTTCCGGCAAAGGACTTCTGTAATAGGCTGGCACAACTTTGTAGTGTGCCATGTTAAAATGAACCTGATACAAAAGTTGACACTGTGCTTTAGTGTAAAAATAATCCGTCACCCCACTATGGATACATACATTCGTTAACTACCTGTAAAAAAAAAAAGAATTTAAACACTCATTAGATTAACCCCAATGCGCTGCAGGCCTTCCTGGCAGGAAAGGGGTTAAATTAAGGCGGCACAAAATTAAGTTGACTGTTTAAACTTTAAGATCACACATAAACACAGACACGTTTTTGTAAATGGCTTTTGGTCTATGCGAAACTCCAGTCTGTGTGTTTGTGACACACGCACATACACCGACACACGCTATCCCGCAACAGCAGGATGGAGGCAAGGGAGCGCGCAATTCCAGAAAAATCGTGCGTGATTTTACCAGCCACGGTAGTGACGCAGCTGCATATATGGCAGAGCAAAAAATATCTTGGTGCCAGAAGTTATAAATTGGGCACGACTGTGCGGGATTTTTCCACGCTTGCTTACTGTATAACCACTATCCTGATCCTCACCTCAACATCTCATTGCGCTTTGTTTAGGGAACCGGATACTGGGAGTTTTTACTGCAGAGTCGTGGAGTTGATGTTGTTGCTTTTGACCAAAACAGCATTTTCCCACCTGAGTTGCGTTATACTGAGATCATGGTAAGAACATACAGTAGAGGCAGAAATATGTTTAAAATCTTTTAACTGATACAGTAGAGGCAGAAGGATTGTGCATTGAGTGTGGACTGCACACTGTGTGATGATAAACTATTCAGTTTAAGGGTGTTTTTCAATGTGCGCAGAGGTTGCTGAACTCCCCATTATCGCTTGAAAACTACAATTGACTTCAATGGGAGTTTTCGTGTAATAACGGTGCAATTCACCGCTTTGGAGCAGATTGGACAAGGCCCTAAAAGTAAAGTGAAATGTGCAGAGGAGCATTTTTTTTAATCAATTCGGCTGCTCAGAAATTACTGTTAGGCCGCGTCCATGCTCACGGAGTGCTTGCGAGTGCGCGCATTCTGCGCGATGAGTTCCATTGGGCCAATAGGAACGTCTATGGCTGACGTGGGCGCCAGCAAGAGCGCTGCATGCGGAGACAAACTTTTTTTTGTCCTCACCGCGTGATGGCCGTTTCACATGTGCGGTTCGCCCAATGAGGGCAAACCAGCTCTGTGACATCACGGCCACGCCCCCGAAATGCTCAAACAAGCCTAGCTGCAGGACATGGATCGCCTCTGCTGCAAGCAAGCGCAACATAACGGCGATCCGTCGCTCGCTAGCAGGAAGCATGGACGCGGCCTTAGACTGCACCATAACATATTAACAGTCACATACTTGGAAACGAGAGGTAATTCTCAATGTATTACTTCCAGGTAACCAATTTTAAAAATAATTAAAGGAGATCTATGGACGATCAACACTGTTCTTGCCAACACATAAGATCAGTGTTTCAGTACATATCTACTCCTTGAAGCACAGTATATTGCCTGAAGCTACCAAGGTATAACACAGGCACCAAAGGGGTTAATATTACAGTGAAACTACACTATCTACCCTCCTTGGCAACCTAAGTGGCTAATAAAGCATTGCCATGCTATTATAATGGACATTATATACATAGGCAAGATGGGAATAACTCCAGCCTGCAGTAGGTGATTAATGCAGTATTTTTTGGCATTAGCCAGATTGCGATAAATATTTGCACTTGATGACTGGCACCAGAATGATTCAGTTCGCAGTATTTCATCACGTAGGTGCTGGTACCGGTATTTTTATCAGGTGCGTTAAAACATGTGGGGTTTTTTGAGGTTCAGTGTTAGGCTGCGTCCATAGAACGACAAGCAGCGCTGAGCCGTGCGGACGCTCCGCGCTTAGCCCCTGCATCCTCAATGAGGATGCCTTGAGAGGGGGCTCACGCGAGCGTCCGCAGGCGTGCGGAGGCTTTGGAGTTTTCAGCCAAGCGCCAAGCTGTTTTTCAGTGCGCTGTCGGCTGAAAAGATCCAATCAGCCTTAAGCAGCGTCAACGTCATGGCGCCGGGACGTCGGCGCCGTGACGTTGACGTCAGTGCGTCGCGGGCGATTGGCCCAGCGACGTCACTGCCCCGCCTCCAACCACCTCCCCCCGGCTCCCTTCGCGCACGCTGGCTCGCCTGCAAGTCCGTGGAATCGCGCTGACTGAAGCAGGCTCTCCTCAGCGTTAGCGCGCCTCCGCTCTCCTCACCCCTCTATGGCCCGGGCCTTAGAGACTTGCACCTTTTAAAAATAACGCCATTTTGGGGGGGCTATAATACCATACACTGATCTTTCACTATTGTAAGGCATTGAACCACTTAAATACTGCTTTAACTACTCCTTTAAAAATGTAATGGCTTTGAACTAGCAATAGCACCTCAGTAAATATCATAAAATATATCATGGTATTAAACACAGATATCCTTTTTTTATCCAGACTGGCGGTGCTGAAATCCTTGAGCAGTTCCCAGATAGAGCTTTGCTGCTGGCTTGGCCTGATGCAGATGGTGAGGAACCTTTCAAAGACTCTGCGTTTATATTGGAGAGCTCAATCCAAACATGCAGTGACACACAGGCAGAAGGAACCAATTAAAGGCGTTTTTTTCTGGGGGGGTTTTTGTTTGTTGTTTTGTAAAAGATTGAAGCAGGGGGGATCCGGACCTGAACCCCATTAATTTCAGCTTCGGTGGCCCCCTGCTTCATGAGATAGTTACCTCCGAAGGGATTGCCGTTATCTCCGGCATTTTTCTGCGGTTTAAAGCTCCCGGTCACATAGGAAGCCGCCCTGGATGACGTCACGGCTTCCTATTGGCCCACAAGGCCGGGGAACTTTGACTAGCAGCCATGTGGTGAACCCTGGAGTGGCTACCGGTATCCCCTACGGAGGTAATTACCTCCAGAAGTAGGGGGTCCCAGAGCTAAAATGAATGGGGTTTAACTCCGGAGACCCCCTGCTTCAAACCTGCATTTAAACAAATGAAAAACGGCTTGGATTGCCTTTTTAAGAATTAAAAGAAGGGTAGATAACCTGGCGCTGACATTAGTAAAGCCTGGTTTGTGCGCTGAGGCTGCATATTTGTGACCTTTGCATCAGTCAGGGCCAGTTTAATAAATGGTTCTATCCCGGAGCATTTTTATTTAAATGGACCTTATGCTGTCATAAGACTTGGCACTTGTGAGTAAATATATTGGCATTCGTCTCCCTGTATACAGCTCTAAGTACACTGCAGGACTATCTAAAAATAACTTTGGTTAATATTATGACAAATTAGAAAAAAAAGCACTGGTCTGGGTTTGTCTTTGTTTTTCAACACTGTTGCCAGTAGAGGGCACTATGTCCGCATGAAACATGGCTTTGCAGGTGGATACAGCTCCTAGCAGCACTCTGAAGTGTCACATCAGCCACCTAGGGGCGAACATTGAGGAGCTTTTGGGGCTGCATACCCTTGAAGACTCAAATGGATGGAGTTGTTGTTGCCGCTCTCCTAGCAATATGTGTTTGGGCTGATGTTTCTTATACAGGATTCATTAGATATAACAAAACCAACTTACCAGTGCTTGATACATGTCACACGTGAGATTTCAGGGTTTCATCTGACATCACAAGTCTATGGTCTTCAAAGTTAATTTGATGATTAATCTTTGAAGCAGTGTCATAATGTTCCAATTAAAGGCATTATCATCTGCAAACAAGCTCACTTTGTTCAATGAGATGTTCAGCTCGGGTAATCTAATTGAAGAATTCAGAACGTGACAGGCTATGTATAGAAATGCGGAATATGCCATATAGACACCCAGCTCCAAAATAATGTATTTATTTGCTTGTGTCTATACGATATGTAAGAAACTTGATGAACAAGAGTGTAAACTTGGCAATGAATATTAACATTCTAACATGGGATAAGTGACAGACTGAAGACACAATTTTGTGCAGATCATGCATTTATGGGTCTTGTGTCTTTGCTGTTTATCATAACACTATAGGCTCTCTAGAGGATGTGAAGGCTTTTCATCAAGAGTGCCTAAATTGCTCTGATTACTATTACTCCAAGGGTACTATATTTCCTGGCAGTACTCGTTTCTTGTACCCACTGCATATTATCAGACCCTGCAATATTGGGCAAATGAAAATATGTACACTCTAGTTGTTCTGTCATTGTAGGATACAGGCGCTTACAAGCAGACAAGCATTTCCTATGGAGACACCACAACGCATGTAATTTGTTATATTCAAAGATCACTTTACCAATAAGACCTGTGTATTTCTAGGTTTATTTGTAAATACTTAAAATAAGTGGGGAAGGCAAAAGTGACACCCTAGTAATAAGGGTGCAGTGTGCTGCATCCTAGGCACCTAAGGGTGTGCTGCAAACTAGGCACCTACTGTAAGTAATTGTGATTTGCGACTTGCTTAGATAGCAGGAATGTCTGCAGTGCGCTAAACACAGTATGCCCGTCACGTGATAGGGCTGCAAAACATCAGAATTCTTATACACACGCACACAACCCATAATATCCCTCACTCACAGTATTGCCCTACAATGGGGATTGGGGAGGGTAAAGGTGGTAGTGATGAGGAACACTGTGTATGTCCTCTCTACTGTCTGTAATCTGCGTAATCAGTTTGGAAGAAAATGGAGTGCAATTGCAGCAGTGATTCGGAGGATAGTAGGAACTCTGTTCAGTATTGCCATAACCTGCAGTAGTTAGTAGGCCCTGGCAATTAGTATGTGTCCTGTTAAGTATCGTATTGGCCTGAATATAGTGCTATGTTTTTTTTCCTAAAAATGTCCTTCCGAAAACTGTGCTCGTATTATATGCGCAGCCAAACAACTTTTATTTTTCATGTAGAACACCTTCAAAACTGAAGGGGTCGTATTATGTGCGAAGTCGCCCTATATTCGGGTCAATACGGTGTTGTCAATTGCAAAGAGGGCAGACAAATACTCTAAAGATTTAAGTGCAATGCGCTGCAGTAGTTACTGCTATCTAAGTACCTGAGTAAATTCAATTGCATCTTGTTATTAATGGAGAAGTGCCTACAATGCACTCAACTTAGTTTTCCCCATTTTGTATAAGGCTACAGTCTATCTTTCTAAAAAGTCTAACTCGATCTCTCCCTCAAGAACAAATAATGCCCTACAATAGTGATAGGTAAGGATGGCGTAAACGGGATTGAGGTAGCCTTATAAAGAATGCTGAGTAAGCCCTACATATAAACTATAATCTGCTTAATGCCTTAGAATATAGTGGAATCGAAATAAAGATGGCGGTGTGTATCGGAGGCTTGAAGACCTCTATTTAACTGCTCACATACAGAAGCGTCGCTGATGAGTGACGTCCATTACGTACGTTTCGCATAACCCGACGTACGTTTCGCATACGTTTTCTCAGGCATAGGTGGTTCAGTAAACACATCTCCTTTTTTTCTCCTTTGCTCCTCAGAGTCCTCCCACTTCTCCCTGGATTGCCTGTCCTACTTCAGGGGGGAAACCCTCTTCCACATCGGTGAGGTGCTTGGAGAGACTTTGTCATCCAATCCCTGGGGCCAGTCGACATCACGTGACTTCCAGCTGGCCCTGGCAGAGGATTTCTGCTGTGTGAAGCGTGTGAAGTTGCCCAGCTGGCCAGGGCATGTGGACTCTTTTAGTGTTTGGAAAAGAAAGAATTCTCAGCTGGTGCTGTGTGATGGTGCTCATTTTCAATATGTGGAGACACAACTGGAAACACACCCATAAGCCCCACATCATCACCACACTCATCGTGCTTCCAGTTTCACAGCCTGGCCAAGAACACAACTATCTGATGCTAACAATTGTGGCAATGTGACTTGACATCCCCTTACCCCAGTGCTTTGCCCATTCTACAAATTAAAGTTGCTTCACTTATTGATCTTATACTATACTGTAACTGCATACAGTATACAATGTACACTGTGTAACTGGTGTGTTTTGGACGATATGTGTACATTGCTTTCACAGGTGATGTTTTACCAGGTCTGCGTAGTATGTATGGAGGCTTTTACAAGGTCTCTGTATAAAGCTTCTGTATTGTCACTATTGTACAAATGTAAGGTTCTTCTGGGCTTGTGTATAAAAAGTTGCACTGTTCTAATTATACAGTTGGTCTGCTGTCTATTTAGGATGATTTAACAGGTTATGGTATTGTGCATGTAGAAGCCTCAATTGGTTTAGCTGAGGCCAGCAGGTACAAGTGATTTGTGCAATGGCCATAATCCATATACAGCTAAACCCCGTTATAACGCGCCTCGTTATACCGCGATTCGGTTATAACGCGGTTTTCCCGTGGCTCCCGTTTTTTTTAAAAAAAAAAAAAAAAAAAAAAAAAAAAATTTTTAAAAAAAATTTTTTTTACATTTTTTTTTTTTGCACACTGCACACACTCACTGCACACACACTGCTCATTGCTCACACTGCCACACTGCACACACACTGCACACTGCACACACACTGCTCATTGCTCACACTGACACACTGCACACACTCACTGCACACACACTGCTCATTGCTCACACTGCCACACTGCACACACACTGCACACTGCACACACACTGCTCATTGCTCACACTGACACACTGCACACACTCACTGCACACACACTGCTCATTGCTCACTGCCACACTGCACACACACTGCACACTGCACACACTCACTGCACACACACTGCTCATTGCTCACACTGCCACACTGCACACACACTGCACACTGCACACACACTGCTCATTGCTCACACTGACACACTGCACACACTCACTGCACACACACTGCTCATTGCTCACTGCCACACTGCACACACACTGCACACTGCACACACACTGCTCATTGCTCACACTGACACACTGCACACACACTGACCACACTCACGCACACTCACACACACTTACGCACACTCACGCACACTTACGCACACTTACAGACACTCACACACACTCACACACACACACACACACACACACTTACACACACTTAGACACTCACACACACTCACACACACTTACACACACTTAGACACTCACAGACACACACTCACACACACTCACACACACTTACACACTCACAGACACTCACACACACTCACACACACTTAGACACTCACAGACACTCACACACACTCACACACACTCACACACACTCACACACACTTACACACTCACAGACACTCACACACACTTACACACACACTCAGACACTTACCCACACTCACACACCCATATACACACACACACTTTCTCTCCCATATATACATACACACACACTCTCTCACTCTACACAGACGGGCCGCGACCAGCACCACCACCCGCTCCCCCCCCTCCTCCCGCGCAGGCAGCGGGAGCACCGGGGACAGCGGTGGGGAGAAGAAACCCCCCGCTACAACCTCCATGCAGGCAGCATGGTTCTGAGGTAAGCGGCGACCTGAGGGGACATCCCCACTCCCATCTCCTGCCCCGCGGCCTGTCCCGAGGTGACAGGGGGAAGCGGGGACAGGAGAGACATCCCCGCTCCCATCTCCTGCCCCGCGGCCTGTCCCGAGGTGACAGGGGGAAGCGGGGACAGGAGAGACATCCCCGCTCCCATCTCCTGCCCCGCGGCCTGTCCCGAGGTGACAGGGGGAAGCGGGGACAGGAGAGACATCCCCGCTCCCATCTCCTGCCCCGCGGCCTGTCCCGAGGTGACAGGGGGAAGCGGGGACAGGAGAGACATCCCCGCTCCCATCTCCTGCCCCGCGGCCTGTCCCGCGGTGACAGGGGGAAGCGGGGAGCGGAGGGACATGCCCGCTCCCATCTCCTGTCCCGCGGGATGAATATGCGCTAAAGCGCGGCGGCCATTTTTTTTTCTCGCGACCCCGTTAGTAACGCGGTGGTCTCGGGGTGGACCCCGAGACCCGCGTTATAACGGGGTTTAGCTGTATTTTTTAAGGACTTCTGAATAATAATAAACTTTCAGATGCATTTTTCAGATGGTTGTCAGAGTGGAATCTTCTTGGGTAAGGGTACCATTGTTTCTGTTTCCACTAGTGGATTCAGGCAAGGGGCATTAGTGATTCTAAAGCCTACTGTAGATTCACAAAAAATCGACTAATCAAACCATTGGGGTTATCCGTGTGTAACGTCAATTTTATTTATTGACCTATTCACTAAAAACCAGCGGTGATAAGGGGCTTTTTACCATGACAATATGTCAGTGTTTTTTTTAACATCATATTGGTTATTCACATGTTCACTAAACTCTGATACTTGGCAACACGCAGACTACCCATTAGGCACAGCCTAGGGGCCCCCAAGGTCAGGGGGCCCCCATAGGTGCATGGTGCAGTGCTGCCTGACAAAGTTGGCTGTGGGGGGACGGGGTGGTGGCCGGTCTCACCTGCTGCGGTGGGCTCGGCCTTCACGACCCCCGCACGCACCGGAAATTGGGCCCAACTTCCGCATCTGCCCATAGCACCAGATGCCTCCCCACAACAAGGAAGGTAACGGTGTATTTTGAGGGAGGGGGTTATCATTGGGTGAAGGGGGGGCTTATTGTATGTAATTGGGACGGGGGGTTATTGTATGTTTTGGAGAGGGAGGGGTATTTTGGGTGTGTGATGTGGGGGTGTAAGAGGCACAGAGAGAGGTGGGAGAATAAGAAGGAGAGGTGAGGGGTTATGTAAGAGAGAGAGTGTCTCCTACCTTCTCCGGAGCAGCCCGCCTGTAGCGCAGCGCTACAGGAAGAGGGCTGCCTAGAGGACAGGCCCCGAAAGTCTTGGTGCCTGGGAGCCCCAGAGGGTCTTAATATGGC
The DNA here is from genome assembly GCF_040206685.1 of Ascaphus truei. Classification (NCBI taxonomy): domain Eukaryota; kingdom Metazoa; phylum Chordata; class Amphibia; order Anura; family Ascaphidae; genus Ascaphus; species Ascaphus truei. Next base: position 67,358,168 of record NC_134485.1, on the reverse strand, counting down.
TCTGCCTGGTGACATTGGACTAATGCAAAAAACATTGCCAATTTTTATAATCTACACTGTCATTAAGCCTATCTTGCCTAGGTATATAATGGCCACTATTTATTATAATTATATCCATCTAAAGATGAGACTAGCCAATGGGATAAAAATACATACGGTAATATTAGCATTGCAGGACATATTATTATAGTAACCAATTAGTACCCCAAGCGGCCAACTACTCACGTGTGACTAGCTGACCACTTGGGCTACTAAAGGCATACAATTTGCATACATAGACGTTATGCTTTTTGTGATTTATTTGTAGTGTGCACTGGCTAGGGCTGATTAATGCAGACTCATTTGTATTGATACAGCTATTTAATATAGTGCTAAGCCTTAGTGCTGGGGTGGCCAACTCCAGTCCTCAAGGACCACCAACATTCAGGGTTTAAGGGTATCCCTGCTTCAGCATAGGTGGCTCAGTCGTGCCTTAGTGCATCTAATAACCCATTCACTTGAATGGGTCTTAATGGTGATTGGATTGATCCTTAATGCACTTTTGTTTTAGAATAACTACATTTTTAAAATCATGTATTGATATAAAACAAAACAGAAGCCTTTTGCTTCAAATATTTGATTTGAAAATATTTTACTTGTAGTTACTTTTTAAATGGCTTGCACATACTTCAGAGTTGTAGTTGTACCGTATACATCATTACATAACACATTTGTATTTGTACAATTTAGGCTGCGGTCCCAGTAATGTCTGTGACACGCGTGCCTGGCCGGGGGGGGGGGCGGCGCGTGCACAGCGCTATCTGCGGTCTGACAGGGAGAGAGGGAGCTTGCGACGGGAGGGGGCGTGGTCGGGGATTTGCAGGGGCGTGGCCATTACATCACGCGGCTAGTTCGCCCTCATTGGGTGAACCGCTGGTGGGGGCGTGGCCACGCCTCCGTCGCAGGGTTTGAACTCAATTTCATTGAGTTGCAAAAAACCCTGCAGCACGGCGCGGCTGCTCCTTCAGCGGGAAGGTGCGTACTGGGCCCTCCCCCATTGAGGGGCGCTGCTTACACGCACAGCGCACGCCGAGCCGTGCGCTGTGGCAGTGACTGGGACCGCAGCCTTAGTTGCTTGAGTTCTGTAAAAAAAAAAAATATGTTTCCTGCACATGCAGGCCTGGATTATTCGCTGGGCACAATGGATACAGTGGGCAAGGCCTACGAAAAAGTTTTACGCCCAAAAAATTCTCAGATTACTCAAAAATTAGAAAAGAAAACTGCTAAACGAAACTTAATCATTTGCTTTAGTTGAATTACTTTACTACACCTTTTTATTATAATAATACATCTACCAATATTGAAGTATATATGCACATGCATGTAACGTTAAATAAAATGGTGAGATATTATGGAAAGTTGAATAATAAAGAATGAATACTAAGGGTAACAGCATAAAAAATAGTACAATGTAGAGTGTTGGATATCTGAATTAAGTTTAATTAGCTCAGAGTTAAGTAAATGTACATTAAACACTAGCTTTGCAACTCCTTTTTTTTTTTTTTTTTTAAGCAAAATCACGGATTACGTGGCATGCAGGCTTACAAATGCTTTGGCCAAAGGGTTTAACCAAATACCCTTTTTCATGAGAATATTATTTTATCTTAGCCTAATTGGTAGGAGCGCAGGAATCGTTCTTTTTGTTTTTCTATATGTACAGTAAGGCCTATCTTTTTACCTGCAGCAAACTTCTATAGGGAGGAGCGCGGTATTATGTACAGTTTCTCACTTTATACGATTCAGCTTTGAAAAAGAGCTCTCTCCTTCTCAGTTATTTCCAAAATGGCAAGATACATTCTAAAAGCAAGGTTATGTGGAAAAGGTGTCACCAAATTGTATGCTATTTGTGCTCTGATCATTCCTGCTACAGGCTACTTATCTGCTTACATACATGAGAACAATAGAAATTCGTCTGTGAATGCTTGTTCGAGATCTGATGGATATCTATTAATGTCCTTGTTCTACAGGCAATTTCATCATCACTGGATATAGATCTAGCAGAAGAAAACAAAACCTTTCATTCAGTGTGGCGCATGCCACTCCCAGTCTGCCAATCTCAATAATACGTTTATTCATTATAAGATGGAAGGACCATCTTGGGGGCCTACGATCATGAGTGCCCAGGGCATACAAAGACTTTAATCTGGCCCTGTGTACATGCACAAAGAGCGTTTTTTTGGAAATAAAAACGTTGAAAATCTTTTTTATTTTATTTTTTAAAGACAATAAGGAAAGACACTTAAAAATATTATTGTAAACGCCCATTCATCAGCTATTTTTCCCAAGCACACACATTACACACATCACAAATGTATCATTTTTGTTTAAAAAAATCAAATTGCCTGAAACTGTTTTTACTTTTTAATATATTGAAATGTGCTTGGTAGTCTAATAATTGCTTAAAAAAAAAAAACTAAGGTACAGTATTCGCTCCCCTCCTTGTAATTTATAACCCCCCGAAATGCAAGTATTTGGGGTGGGGGGTGGGGGGTGGGGGGGGGGGAGGGTAGCAGCCTTTCCTAAAGATGTAGGGTTGAATAAGAGATGTGCAACACAGCATACGCAGTCATTATTCTTACAAATGATGTTTTGTTTTAAGTTTCCATAGCGAGAAGGCACAGTCTGAAGCCTGGGGCTGCGTCTAATTTTCTCTATGGAATATTGCATCACACATCACTTGGGGAAGGAGACACTGGCTAACATATGTAGCTAACACAGGCAACCTAGGGAATACATAGAATCTTGTCATCTGACAGCAACTTTGTGATGCATGGGGAAAGAATGTGCTATGTAAACTTGAATTATACACACACACACCTGTTGGCAACATTTGCTCATCACTTGCCTAGCCAGCCTTTGGGCAGTCCATGTTGTTTTCATAGAGGCCAGAACTGCATCATGAATTGGAGCCATAAATGCTATAAAGATTTGGGGCCTCATGCAGAGAGCAGCGCTATTTAAAATTGGAGAGGGGAATAAAAAGTAGCTTTAATGGAGAGTTTTTTTCTCCATATGCAGAAAGGTCCGAAAACTGCATTTAGAATGCTGTCTGCATATGGAGAGTTTCAACCGGCGATATGCGCGCTGTTGAAACTTGTGGAAAAAAAATCGCGTTTTTTTTTTTCTCCCCCACCGGCCGCCGAGCTCCAGCTTCTTGCCAAAAAATTTTGGAGAAGCAAAATGTTGAAAATCGCGCCATTTTTTTGGCGCGAACAGCCACTAGATGGCGATCGCGCCTCTCTGAATACGGCAGTTTTCAACACTAGAGAGATTTAGGTTCTCTCCAGCCGCGCGGCGAAATTTGCAAATAAAAAAAAAAATGGCGCTTTTTTTAAAACTCGCCAGTACCTGCCTTTCTACAGGCATTTTTCTCCAAAAAATGCCGCTATTCCCCTTACCGCTGCTCTCTGCATAGGCCCCTTGGTCTCTTTGACCCAGTAATCGCTTTAGTATCAATTTTTTTTTCATCTAGTCAAATAGCAGGATTGGCTTTTTAATTGGGGTTTATTTAATAAGTAAAACCGCCCTTATTTCTTGTAGAGGATCAATGATAGTTATTACAATTGGATTTTACATTTTGTTGTATCTAATTGTTGTGATTGCATATGACAGGTGTACTAATGCCCCTATAATTAGCTATGAAGAATCCTGAATAAAGAGTTTAGAATAACCGGATTAAATGGCTCCAGTGCCTACTCATTATCTGGCTTCATTGACAGCCTTATCAATCCCACTTCCTATGCTACAGAGTGGTGCTCAACTCCAATCCTCGAGCCCCAAACAGGTCAGGTATTCATCATATGGAAAATGTTGTATTGAGCGCGCTGTCCCTCCAAACAACCACCCTCTCGGCTACCCGGTTCCACCCCGCAGCTCCTAGTCTCCCGTGATCAGCGGGGCATTTACTCAGCAAACAAAAAACAAAAATAGGAGCGCATGAAAATGAAACCAAGAGAAGCCAAAATTAATACATATATTTTATATCAGTGTAGCCCTGGTAAGAAATAGGGCTATATGTCTTTCCTCCTACTGGTATAAGCCCTGGTAAGGGCAGGCTGCCAGTAGTTATCATGGGTTTCCCCCACATCAAGCCCTGCTCTGAGTGGTGGAAGTAGGTCACCTAACCCTGTGTGGAAGGCATAGACACGGGGCGGTACCTACTGATGTCATGAAGGGGTGGGCTGTCTCTATTTAGTGTGCCTGTTCCTGTCAGTAACAGTTCAGTCCTGGGTTCAGTCCTGCTAAGTTAGTGTCAGAGTGAGAAGTGCATGAAGTGGACAGCTGAAGGAGGAGAACTGGCAGGCCCTGATTAGAGCTGCTAGAACTATAGGTGGACCAATACCTCTCACCCTGCATAGGGGGTGAGGGAAGAGCTAGCCCCACCCTGAGTGCCCGTGGCTTGGGGTGCAGGCAGGGACAAAGAGCCCCAGAGACCATCCTGAGGGTGTGCAGTCTGGTGGGAGAGAAGACCCTGTACATTGGAGGCAACTGTGTTGATGCTACTCTGCTGTGCTGTGTGAATAAAGAGCTGCTGCTACTACTTAAGTAAAGACTGTGTGAGACTGAAATCTCTCGTCCCTAAGAGGTGGGACTCTCTGGAAGGATTTCACCCTACGTCCCTAGGGCTTACCAGAGATGGAGGCTTTGCACCACTAAGTAAAGACGGAGGCATCCACCCCAGTAACCTCATCCTGTTATCCCCCATACCATCGCGGGAGACTCAGGCCCTCCTGTTTCCAGCAGGTATGCACCACCCAGACACACGTAGCCAGACCCTAGTACAGAGGGGGGGGCCCAATCTGCGATTGTCCCCGGGAAGAGGGGCTACATTGGAGGCGCTGCTGAGATGTAGAAACAGGCCAGGTTTTTAGCAAAGCAGAGCTGGAAGCGCTAAGTGCACCTTCCATGCAAGTACTGCAGAAAGTAGGGCGCAATTGCATATCAGGGGTAGTCAGGGGAGCATGGACTCTCGCACAGTACGCCCTGGGTGCCCTAAGAGGGTGTTGTAAATTGGGTGTGGGGCTATAGCTGTTCTAGTCCCTTGAGGCAGATAGTGTGAGGCAACTGGAGAGGTTAGCCTGTTAACTAGTCCAGGGACCATGGCCCAGGGTCCGCACTATGAGTGGCCAAAAGTAGGAGATGCCCAGTACTGAGCAGATGCCCAGTACCCTAGCCAGCCCCTAGAAAACGCACCACAGAGTACTTGTAGGAACCGACAGCGAGTGCGGTGTACTAAGAAGGAGTTCTGCCTAGCCTGGGGTATGCCATACGTCATATTTGTGTGTTAAAGCAAGCAGAGAGCATTCAGAGAACAGTCAGTGTCTAGGAACGTGTTGCACAGTAGACACTGAGAGTAACGCTATTGTGGGCTTAGAGGACTCATTAAATATGGTGGCCAGAGATACATGTGCTCTGCGGGGCATGGAGGAGGTTAAAATGGCGACAGCAGCGTCATTCCATACCACACGAGTTGCAGCCGATCCAAAATGGCGGTTCCCGCTGAGCCTGGAGCGCGCACGTGCTGTGTGCAAAGAGACTGTGCGAAATATGTGGCGAGAGATGTGCAGGGGTTTGGCACCAAACCCAGATCCCCAGCGGAGCGGCGCGAAAGCCGAAAGCACGCCCACCTGTGCAGTGACTGGCCGACAGACAAAGCCACGTCACACAGAGCGAGAGAGTGCCCCTCCTCTTGTTTCCACCAGAGGGAGGGGGCACGACAAGAGCCAATCAGAGTTGTCATCTCCAGAGAAAGGACGGACAGGAAGTGAGAGCGAGGAACTTCACTTCAGCTTGACTATTGAAGAAGAAGAAGCTAAAGAGCTGAACTACTCAACCCCCTCGCAAAAGATGGCTGATTTGCATGTGACTACCTATCAGTTTCCAGGAGGCTTCCTGGTTGTGGAGGTTGACGGGCAAGAATACCTCTGGTGCCTGTGTGTACATTGCAGGATACCCGGAGCGGCCCCGAGCACGACAACACGATGCCCTCAATGTGGCACGTTCTGTTTGTGGCCTGTCGAGCCATGGCCCATGATCAAGACCCCACGGGGTGCCTCTCCAGGAACTCTAACAGAGGTGGCGGAAGAAAAGGAGAAGGCTGTCCTGGTTTCCTATGTCACCCCTGAGGTGGGGACCAAGGCCCAGCCAACACGAGATGTCCTGGCAGAGGAGAGTGCGACCTCAGTGGAGGTACCGGAGCGGGCCCGTTTCGTACCACTACCCACTGGCGGTGCTGCAAGAGATCCAGGTGACTCCCAAGCTGAGGAACCGTTAAAGTCATCTTCGGAGGAAGGAGATGGCCTATCATCGGTGGCGATGCCCCTACTGGTGAACCACCCCAGCTGTAATAAAGATGGCGGTCCACTTACCGGTGAGAGGGAGCAGACGAGTCCGGAGACCCCCCGCCGGTGAGCGCTAGTGCGGCCTGAGCCACGTAGAAGTCCCCCGGCCAGGTCGACTCCCAGTGCGTTGGAGATGGGAACCGAGACAGCTACGGAGGAACCAACGATCACCAGCCGGCAGCGGAGCGGTAAGGAGACACTCCCACCCCCTTACTCCCACCAGGTGAAGACAGAACCTGCAGAGGGAGAGAGAGAAAGGTTTGCGGCCTACCTGGCCGTCCACGAGTCGGATGATCCACCACCGCCCCTTCTGGTCCTCGACGCACTTCCGGTGCAAGACCACGGAGCGGATGGAGATTCCGCGGCCACCAGCGATGACGTCACTTCCAGGTCCCCCTGGCACCGAGGCCCGGAAGCTTTTTTTTCTTCAAAGAGGAGAGCGGCCATGGAGGCAGCGCTCGCGACACTCAAGGCCCCAGTCGCCACCAGAGGAGCACGAAGCACGGCGGACCGGGCAAGTCGTTAGATGCCCACTGGTCATGGCATTGCCCAACACATAGACACTGTACCGGACATTGCTGATCCCCTGGTCACCGCCCCTAACACCATTGCCCCGGCCACTGCCCCTGCCCCATCACGTGTCAGACTACAATGGGCGGGAAGTTAGAAAACCTGACCCGCGCCATTATTATTAGTTGGGTTCTCCATGTTGGGAGGTACCTTATCATTAATTCGTCATCTGGGTGGGACAGTCTGATGTTATGCACTAATCAATTGTGTTTGTATTTCCAGATTGTTCACCTGCAGGATGAATTAGGTCCAAGTGGGGATCCATTGGATTCCACCTGAGGGAGAGTGTAGCCCTGGTAAGAAATAGGGCTATATGTCTTTCCTCCTACTGGTATAAGCCCTGGTAAGGGCAGGCTGCCAGTAGTTATCATGGGTTTCCCCCACATCAACCTCTGCTCTGAGTGGTGGAAGTAGGTCACCTAACCCTGTGTGGAAGGCATAGACACAGGGGCGGTACCTGCTGATGTCATGAAGGGGCAGCTGTCTCTATTTAGTGTGCCTGTTCCTGTCAGTGACAGTTCAGTCCTGGGTTCTGTCCTGTTAATTTAGTGTCAGAGTGAGAAGTGCATGAAGTGCACAGCTGAAGGAGGAGAACTGGCAGGCCCTGATTAGAGCTGCTAGAACTATAGGTGGACCAATACCTCTCACCCTGCATAGGGGGTGAGGGAAGAGCTAGCCCCACCCTGAGTGCCTGTGGCTTGGGGTGGAGGCAGGGACAAAGAGCCCCAGAGACCATCCTGAGGGTGTGCAGTCTGGTGGGAGAGAAGACCCTGTACATTGGAGGCAACTGTGTTGCTGCTACTCTGCTGTGCTGTGTGAATAAAGAGCTGCTGCTACTTCTTAAGTAAAGACTGTGTGAGACTGAAATCTCTCGTCCCTAAGAGGAGGGACTCCCTGGAAGGATTTCACCCTACATCCCTAGGGCTTGCCAGAGATGGAGGCGTTGCACCACTGAGTAAAGACGGAGGTTATCGCAGGAAAGACAGCGAGAGAAAAAGGAGCACACCTGAGATACCTGGGAGAGGGGCTAATATGGATATGCAAAGTATATTTAAATTAGCATATTTCCCAGGTATCTCCAGTGTGTACCTTTTTGTGTCCCTCCACGTGTTGTACATGTGTTTGGGGTGTTATATATAGCACTTGCGTTAGTGAGCACTTAACAAGGTGTTAAGGTACCACCTCGTTAAGTCAATGATGGAGCTCTGTGGATCCGGTCCATAGTCATTTATAAGTGTAACCCACCCCATTGGGTCTGGTTATTAAAGGGGCAATCCAAGCTAGCCATTGTTTGTTCCTCCATAGGATTGAAGAAAAGTGTCTCCAAAGCTGAACCCCATTCATTTCAGCCACGGAGACCCCCAGCGTTGAGAGATACTTACCTACATAGGTGATGCCGGTAGCTGTTCCGCTTGCTAGCAGGGTTCACATAATGGCGGCGTTTCAAAGCTCCCACACCTTGCGGGTTAATAGGAAGCTGTGACGTCATCAGGTTCGGCTTCCTATTGGCTCGCATGACGTGGGAGCTTTAAACTCTGCCAAGATGACAGCACCCCCTTTTCAAGTCTTTATCTCTGGAAGCAGGGGTTCCCCTGAGCACAAATTAATGGGGTTCAGCTCCAGAGACATTGCTGCAAACCTATGTTAAAAAAAGAATGAAAGAAACCAAAACGCATGAATTGCTCTCTTAAGGGGTTAAGTTATATGGTAAAACATACGGGACACCTAACAAGCTCCTGAGCCACTGCACGGCAGACCACAATTTCAGGGGTCCCTAACACTAATATAAATTCTTAATAACCTGTGCAATACCAGGAAGAATGATTTATAATAAATCTATCAATATTAGTTGCAAAGTTCTAAGCCTGATTGAAGCTTTTATTCACCTGTACATTACCAGGAAAAGCACTCTGTATTAGATTTGTCACAACCAAACTGCAAGCAAGTTCCCCTGAGTGTGAGTTGCTATGGGGTGAGCTTTTAACCATTTAAATGTGGGAGGGGGTAAGCTTCAATTAGGTAGGAGGTTGCCACCCTCCAATCAGCTAAGACTAGCTGGACAAGAATTGTAAAACATACTGGACACCTAACAAGCTCCTATTGAACCCCCAAAATAACCACAACATATATATAAGCATATGAGTGTCACAGAGGAGTGCTACTGAGCATGGCAATATATATTTAAAACCAGAGACAGAACATAAAACACAGACAGAGCTCAGTGCACATCCATTGAAACCCATACACGGTACAGTGCCTAAATATATATGTATAAATATCTTTTAAATAAAATGGTCTTTTAGTTTAACCTTTTTGGCCAAAATTGTTGTAAGCCCCTGAGCCGCTGCACGGCAGACCACAATTTCAGGGGTCCCTAACACTAATATAAATTCTTAATAACCTGTGCAATACCAGGAAGAATGATTTATAATAAATCTGTCAATATTAGTTGCAAAGTTCTAAGTCTGATTGAAGCTTTTATTCACCTGTACATTACCAGGAAAAGCACTCTGTATTAGATTTGTCACAACCAAACTGCAAGCAAGTTCCCCTGGTTTTAAATATATATTGCCATGCTCAGTAGCACTCCTCTGTGACACTCATATGCTTATATATATATATATGTTGTGGTTATTTTGGGGGTTCAATAGGAGCTTGTTACACTGGCGACACACTTTATTCGAGCTCGGCAAGTCCCACGAATTCGGGTATACCCGGGTGTATTGAGGTTTGTGACTGTTTTCTGCCCGAGTGCATTGGGTTATTTTCCAGGCAGGGATTGAAGCATTTTATTCCCGCTGGCTGCAATACTGCACAGTATATATATATATACTGCATTACAATTCATGAATTTATGCCATCTGGTAGACACGCGAAGCATTGCAGCCTATTAAATCCTAATCATTATCATTTAACAGATCAGCCGCCCGTCAGCCAGGCATGAACCCAGGCTGGGAAGGCAAATGCAACGGGGCTTGTCAGAGGTGAGGAGCGGCGCATTCCAGGTATCTGCCAGGTACATACTGGGTATTTGCTCGAATAAAGTGTGTCGGTGCAGTAGGTGTCCAGTATGTTTTACAATTCTTGTCCAGCTAGTCTTAGCTGATTGGAGGGTGGCAACCTCCTACCTAATTGAAGCTTACCCCCTCCCACATTTAAATGGTTAAAAGCTCACTCCATAGCATCTCCCACTCACGGGAACTTGCTTGCAGTTTGGTTGTGACAAATCTAATACAGAGTGCTTTTCCTGGTAATGTACAGGTGAATAAAAGCTTCAATCAGACTTAGAACTTTGCAACTAATATTGACAGATTTGTTATAAATCATTCTTCCTGGTATTGCACATGTTATTAAGAATTTATATTAGTGTTAGGGACCCCTGAAATTGTGGTCTGCCGTGCAGTGGCTCAGGGGCTTACAGCAATTTTGGCCAAAAAGGTTAAACTAAAAGACCATTTTATTTAATAGTTATTTATACATATATATTTAGGCACTGTACCGTGTATGGGTTTCAATGGATGTGCACAGAGCTCTGTCTGTGTTTTATGTTCTGTCTCTGGTTTTAAATATATATATTGCCATGCTCAGTAGCACTCCTCTGTGACACTCATATTCTTATATATATGTTGTGGTTATTTTGGGGGTTCAATAGGAGCTTGTTAGGTGTCCAGTATGTTTTCCAATTCTTGTCCAGCTAGTCTTAGCTGATTGGAGGGTGGCAACCTCCTACCTAATTGAAGCTTACCCCCTCCCGCATTTAAATGGTTAAAAGCTCACTCCATAGCATCTCCCACTCACGGGAACTTGCTTGCAGTTTGGTTGTGACAAATCTAATACAGAGTGCTTTTCCTGGTAATGTACAGGTGAATAAAAGCTTCAATCAGACTTAGAACTTTGCAACTAATATTGACAGATTTATTATAAATCATTCTTCCTGGTATTGCACAGGTTATTAAGAATTTATATTAGTGTTAGGGACCCCTGAAATTGTGGTCTGCCGTGCAGTGGCTCAGGGGCTTACAACAATTTTGGCCAAAAAGGTTAAACTAAAAGACCATTTTATTTAATAGTTATTTATACATATATATTTAGACACTGTACCGTGTATGGGTTTCAATGGATGTGCACAGAGCTCTGTCTGTGTTTTATGTTCTGTCTCTGGTTTTAAATATATATATTGCCATGCTCAGTAGCACTCCTCTGTGACACTCATATGCTTATATATATGTTGTGGTAATTTTGGGGGTTCAATAGGAGCTTGTTAGGTGTCCAGTATGTTTTACAATTCTTGTCCAGCTAGTCTTAGCTGATTGGAGGGTGGCAACCTCCTACCTAATTGAAGCTTACCCCCTCCCGCATTTAAATGGTTAAAAGCTCACTCCATAGCATCTCCCACTCACGGGAACTTGCTTGCAGTTTGGTTGTGACAAATCTAATACAGAGTGCTTTTCCTGGTAATGTACAGGTGAATTAAAGCTTCAATCAGACTTAGAACTTTGCAACTAATATTGACAGATTTATTATAAATAATTCTTCCTGGTATTGCACAGGTTATTAAGAATTTATATTAGTGTTAGGGACCCCTGAAATTGTGGTCTGCCGTGCAGTGGCTAAGGGGCTTACAACAATTTTGGCCAAAAATGTTTAACTAAAAGACCATTTTATTTAATAGATATTTATACATATATATTTAGGCACTGTACCGTGTATGGGTTTCAATGGATGTGCACTGAGCTCTGTCTCTGTTTTATGTTCTGTCTCTGGTTTTAAGTTAAGTTATATGGGTAAGAAGAAATATACCATCCTTTTAGCCCATTTCAACCTCCTTTCGTATGTGACATCACTTGAAGGGATAGTTAACTATGGTATATAAGCCATAGCCAACTAGAATGTTCATGTTCAGTTTAATATCTCTGTTTATTTATGTCTAAGTAGCTTTTATTTTTCCGAGCTCGGGTTTAGTGTATAATGAGTGGAAGTAATCTCGGAATGTAAAATGCCTTCTGCAGCTGTCATTGTCTTAAAAGGTGACCCAGTTCCTTGTCACATTGGGGACATCTTAAACAGAAAGTAGAAACGGTATGTGTAAGGTTTTAACGTTTCTCTTACATATATTAGCATGTAAAGGGTTGAAGTCTCCCATCTGAAAACCAGGGCCCAAACTGAAGCAACAAATACATGTAACCCCTTGTGTTTACAAACACAGGATGCTGCCCTTTAGCAGGTTAAACTCCAAGGACATGTGACAAGTTTAAGCCAGTAACAGGGCTGGTGAAGGAGGCGGGACTAGGAGAGGGAGTGGACCTGAGGTGCTAGGGGCAGCCATTTTAGTGTCAGACCTACAGGGAGCAGATACAATGAGGTTGTGTGCAGGTCCAGCCTGCATGGGACCTGCATGGGACCTGCATGTGCCCACGTAGTGAGAGGATAAGCAGACCCAGACTGTGACAGCAAGCAGACAGGGGCCAGAGAGAGACTCTGCAGAAGATAGCCCAGTCTCAGTGATTGCAGCAGCAGTAGCAGGCTGACAAGTCTGCAGACAGTCTCCCAGAGCAGAGTACCAGCGGATCATCAGCCCACCTGGCCTGGGGAACTGTGATTAACTGGACAGGGGATCTATCTCTACAGAAAATGGTGCTGAATTCTTTGTGAAGAAACAGGCCTGCCAGGGTACCACACTGACCACAAGAGCTCCAACGTTATGTGCTAGCACCTACACACCCACACATACATGTGCAGCGCTGGGCTATGCTGGGATGTTAAGTATTCTGTTGGGATGTAGCGATTCTAGTTCGAAGGGATCACGTGTTTACTGAAACTTTGTGTATGCTACCAATTCTATTTCTTGTTATTATTATTTATTATTATTATTGTTCATAAACCTGTTATATATATATTCTACTGTGGTGTCTACTGGCCGCCCCGCACAAGCAAGGCTTCATATCGTTGCATGGACTCCTCCACCTCCTAGACTGAGGTATAGTAAAATAAGAAGGGTTACATATATTATGATGTATTAACCCTTTTAATGCCAGAAGATAGGGATCAAGCACAACCAGTCTTGCTTGGGGTCAGGACCAGTTCCTAGTGATGCAAACTGAGCCCTCTCTGCAGCTCACTAGTTTTGTGGCAGCATGTCTAGTGCACATCAGAGCATTTGTGGGGACCTTGTAGACATTCTGAACCTGTGAGAGCACTGATACAAACATAGAATGTAAGGGCAGATAAGAACCATTTGGGCACCTAGTCTGCCCATTTTCCTATCTGCTGTAAAACCTTAGACCCTAGTTGGTCCTTGGCTTTCTTTCGTATTTAAGGCTGCGTCCATGTTCGGTGAGAGCGCGCGGAGGACTGGGCATGTGGCGCGATCACAATGCCTTAAGGCAGTGATTGCAGCCATAGACCATGCCACAGAGCAGAAACATTTTATTCCACGGCGCGATGGCCAGGTCACGTGAGCTGTTCACCCAATGAGGGTGAACTAGCTCTGTGATGTCATGACCGCGTCCTCTCCAACACTCCCCCCGACACGCCTCCCTGTCGTGTCTACCGTGGCCTTAAATCGCTACAGCTAAAAAGCGGGTGATGTCACGCCCACGGATGTGACTGCGCTGTCACCATGGACCCAGCCTAAGATAGCCTAAGCATGTTTGAATTCCCTTACTGTATTAGCCCTTACCACCTCCGCTGGGAGACTTTTCCACGAATCCACCACCCTTTCTGTGAAGTAGGCACAGAAGATGCAGCAGCACCTGGTGATGATGGCAACTCTACCGTGTCTGTGACAATGGAGCTGCTTGAGTGCATGTCAGGGGCCGAAGAAAATGAACTACATTCACTTTCAGACAATAATGTTTCTGTCTTTTCTTAAAGTGTTTATCACACGGTAAAGGGGAAAGGGTGCAAGATATTGAAAACATTATGTTAAAACATTTATCCACACATTATATTCATGGCATAATCATTACATTAATTTCATACATTCTCAAAAACTGTTTTTTTTTCCGGTCTTGATTTTTTTATGTCCAAAATAACTGCGTTTTACGTAAGACATATTTAGTGAGCAATGCTATTCCATGAGACCCCTTCCGGCTTAGTCATTTGAATGGTATGTAAGGTCTGTTATGACATGATTATGCACTCAAAATGTGACCCAGAAACATAGTCTGTAACAGTGCACTGCATCTCATTACAACACTGCATTCATTGAGGCTTATTCACTAAACTTCGATAAGTGGCTTTTAGCCCTTAAAGTGCAATATTGCCTGGGTTGCTATTCACAAAGCTCCGATAACAGGGCGATATTGCAATGAAATGGCTTTTTATAGTACTATAACACTCTGGCAAAAAAAAACCATACGATAAGCCAAAAAATGCACGAAATCGCATGTTTTACCAGAAACTGCATTCACTAAGCAGTGATAAGCACTGCTCGCAATTTACTCTGAATCCAGGACCGAATTGGATGGATCTAGATACTGCGAATGCTACTATTACCACCATGGATGAGAAGCAGTCTGACAGAATGATTGCTAACCGGAAACAGACGTTTGAGGAGGCACTGAAAGAGATCCGCAGTCGCCACACAGAATGGCGAAGCGGTAAAAAGGAATTTCACAGTCTCGCGGAGGAGCTGGACATCTCTCAAAAAGCTGTCTGCAGTCTTAGTATGCATCTTAAAGACTCTCAGAAGGAGCTTCAGACCCTCAACCTAGAGATAGAACTCTCATGACAGGTGACCAGGAGTCTCAACTCTGAAGTGCGTAAAAGGATGGAGGACTACGAAGAGACCTGAATATTATATAGACTGTAAAAAGAGAAAATACCAGTCTGAAAGAGGAAAATTTTGATTTAACTGACCACATCACTGAAAGGAATGAAAAGCTGCAGGAGCAAGCGGAAATGGAGAAAGTATTTGAACATGAAAAGTTAGAAGCATTGGAGCAGCGCACACCAGCAGAGCACATACTGCAGAGTCATCTGCAAGGTCGGCGTATGCACCAACAGAATGCCGAAGAGAAGCAGCAATCTCTGCAGGAAGAAAATCTGCAGGCTGCTAATGAAGTAAAAGTGCTGCAGGAGCATCTGAGTACCAAGTACTGTATGTCCTTGCAGAGACACATGAGGATCTGAAGGCTACCCTGAACACCACCAGAGCATTGTTGGAGGCCAAGCGTATAGGCCAGGTGACTCGGTATGAGCGGGTGCATGAGAAGGTCTAGAAACTGAAGCAAGAGCTAAACTTGTTGAAAATGGAGAAAAGCAGCGGAGTAATTCAGAAATACTACAAAGACCTTGTCCAAGCAAGGTTGAGACAGAAAGGTATTTGCGCAAGCACTCTGCAGCCCTCACCATACAGGCTGCTTACAGAGGAATGAAAACTCGTCCACTGTATCACCAGAATAAAGAAGCTTCCCTTCTCCAGTCAATATGAAGAATGCAACGACAAAGAAAGAATTATGAACATTTGTCATTTTGCTCCAGTCAACGGCTAGGAAGTATCAGCAGCAAAGTTGCTACAAAAAATTAAAGGAAGCTACTTGTGTGATTCAATACACATTTAGGTCCTACAGACAAGCCAACGAGTATTCTGAAACTTGACTTAAACTTGCCTTAAACTTGCCTTAAACTAGCCAGGTACATGCTGGGTACATGCTGGGTACATTTCAGTGACATTTCTGCAGAGGCTAATGGCCCATCGGATTAACACAGCAGGGGTCCCTGGCAGTCCCCATTCAGTTTGAATGGGACTGCCAGGGACCCCGCTGTTAATCCGATGGGCCATTAGTCTGTGCAGAAATGTCACTGAAATGTTGCAGCATGTACCCAGCATGTACCCAGCATGTACCTGGGTCTTTTTGGTAATTGCCACTGATTTGTTTTAGAATAACCGTCGGCACTACAGTACATCACAACCAAGCAAGCTGTGAGTTGCTATAAGCGCACCCGCAATGCCATCTCAGTACTACGATCGGCTTTCCACACAAATCAGGAAAGAAGAACTGAATTACAACTGAGAAGCGCAATACAAATCCATTCATGCTACCATGCCCACATGACCAAATCCAGATTCCTCACGATGAAAATAGCCACTACAAAGATTCAGTCTTTGGCTAGAATGAGACAGGACTGTTTCGGTGATCACACCTCTACAGGTACAACACTATTGTCTGGGAGAAGAACTATATCTTGGAAACAACCCTTTTGCAGACAATTAAGTGGTACATAGAAGATTTCTTGACGTACTGATATTTATTTGGAAAGGGAGCGAGAGCTCACTTATAGATTTTATCTCATAAATATGAATGAATTAAATTTTAAATTCACATACAGTATAAGTTTTATTTTAACACTATAGACGTCCTCGGTTTTGTTTTATTTCATGAAGAAAATAAGATTTTAACGAAAACTTTTTTTAAACAAGTAGATTCTAACAGCTATCTCAAATATCAGAGCAATCATCTGCAAACTTGGAAAAATAACATTCCATATGGGCAGTTTTTAAGATTAAGAAGAAACAGATTTTAATGAACAAGCAGAAGTTTTAACAAAGAAATTTAGGGGAAAAGGTTACAACCAAAAGATTACTGATGACGCAGCCGAAAGAGCACGTAAGACAGATAGACTGTCCCTGATACAACATTCAAACACTAAGCACAAAACAAAGAATGAAGAATCAACTGAAAAGTGTTTGTTCATCACAAAACATAACAGGGCAGCTCCAGAAATAGGGAAGATAATTAAGAAACACTGGCATATTCTTAAAAATGATGCAGTGTTATCAAACAAGCCAGATATTGTTTTTAAAAAAGTGAGAAATCTAAAAAAATATTTTGGCACCAAGTGTCCTGAGCAAAGTGAAAAGAGAAACAAAACAAAATAATGTGAATACTCCGGATACATGGCTTCCAAGTATTATTACCGGTACATACAAATGGGATCATGGTAGATGTCTGACATGTCCGAATATTATGAATAAAGAAAAGGAGTTCAGGTCCAATGTTTCTAATGAGACGTTCACAATAAAGGGGCATATAAACTGCGACACAGACGATGTGGTGTATGTGCTCACGTGTAAGTACGGCATACAATACATTGGCCGCACAATGAGAACAATGAAAGAAAGGTTTTTGGAACACAGGTGGAACATACTCACAGGTTTTGTAGGACATGGGGTTTCGTGACATTTTGCATATATACATAACAAAGACCCATCAGATTTAAAAATTATGGATATAGAAGAGATCAAATAAAGTGCACGAAGGGGGGATAGATTAGGAAATCTAAGAAAACAAGAGACTTATTGGATTTTCAAACTTCAAACGTTGCATTCAGGGGGTCTGAATGAAGAGTTAGATTTAGCCGCATTTCAATAAGTAGTGAAAAAAGCAAACAATATAATACAAAGTCTACTAGAAGGGACCATTAGTCTATACCCTGGCCCCCTTCCCCCCATTTAATCAATATTTTATCTCCCCTCGTTTCTGCAGAAACCTGCGCTCTTTTAACCTACCAGCCTTTGATTCCACTTTACGCTCCCCCCTCTCCTCTCTCAGTTTTGAACATCTGTAACTTGTCTATTTTCAATTAAAAAAAAAAGGTTTTATCCATTTTATATAATATCTATTTTATTATTCGTTTTAACATTCATCTTAACAGTTGTGTGTTTGTTTATATTGCATATATAGTTTAATCAATATTTTATCTAGTGAAATTGTACCTATTTATGTTGATTCTGTGATTATTTATATTTCTTCACTAAGAAAAGTAACATGTATTATGAGGAAGGTTCATAAGTATCAACTAAGAATGAGTGAACAACACAAGTCAATTATTTATTTATTTATTGATTGACAAAGATTGACAAGACATGCTATCTAATCGACATGACAGCATTTATTAATGGTAGGATCTGTAGGATTTTTTAACAAGCAACTAATTAAACCCCTGATTGACAAAAACTGGCAGCTATATTGGTTTAGACCATGTCAAGTAGCCCATTTAAGTAGCAAGCATAGTGGAGTTTAAAAGGGAGTTCAAAAGGAGTGAACAAGTGGACATCACCTACTGGCCCTGATTCCTGGATTTGATGAATGCTGGAAAGGAGGATATTATCTACTCCAGACTGCACATCTCAGCAGTTTACTATTGCTGTGATGCCACCTTTATGTGACGACTCAGGAGATTCCTTCCTCTCCTTGTCCCTCTCTCCCATCTCCTGTTACCCTTTCCACTCCTTCCCACTCCTCTCCTTCACCTTCTACCTCTCTCCCCTTGCCGCAGCGCGTTCCCCGCAGGTCTCGCATACTCACGCGCTCCCTTAGCCCCTGCTTTGATCCTCCCCGCTCCCTCTCCCCCGCGGTAGCTCCTTTACCTTCCCCTGTGGTGCCATCCGTCCCGTTGCCTCCTCCTTGCGTGGTGCCCGCGGCACAGCGCTCCGCGCGCCTGATGACGCATCCAGTGCGTGCACTCCCTCAGCCCACGGAGGACGCACGTACATGCTCCTCTCTGCCTTTGCTGGCCATCGCGCGGGCACAGGCCTCGCGCGCATTCCCATCCTCTTGGCTCTGTCCCCCTCCTGCGGTCTTCCCCTGCTCCGTGCGGGCCGCGCCTGTGTTGCAACCTGTGCGCGCGCATCCCCAGCTTACAGGGGGCGCGCGCACAGATTCTTCTTATCAGGTTCCCCCTGGCTCCGCCTCCCTAGCTTTACAGGCCATTCCCCTGACTGTCCCTTCTGTCTCCTCCTCTTCTCCCCCTGACCTATCTCTAGCTTCTCACTCAGAAGCGTGTGTGAAGAGCTCCCAGGCATTTGGTAAGGAATCAGCTTTATTCTTTCTTTATTTGTTATATTTTGCTGTGGATCTGTGGGGGAGTATACTGTGAGTTTTTAGAGGGTTTTGGGTGCTTTTTCAGGTTTAAAAACCGTTTTTCAGTGATTCAGTGCACTGATTCAACCCAGCAAAGCTACACTGTGGCTGGCTGGAAATTGTAGTCTCAACCCCTCTCACCTCACCCACCCCTGGTTGTTTCTTTTTCTTCTAATTTCACCTTAATTTAAGCCTGATTTCCTTTTGTCATTTGCATTTTTGGGAGCGCTGTGTTTTACTTTAAGACCTTCAATATTGTGGTGTGGTTTCTTGTAAGAGAGAGAGTTAAATAATAAGAGGAGAAAAGAGAAGATTACAGCAGGTTTTAAAAAGCTGTTTTTCTTCCCCTCCCTGTGCAGAGATAGTTAATTGGTTCTTAAAGGGACAGTTTCCTATCTGCATCTCTCTCCCTAAGCACTATTTATCATGCCTGGGGGGAATAGGACTAGTGCAGCAACGGGGGCCACACCTGGACATCGGACCCCAAAAACTGGGGCCCCTAGGATCAATAACCACAGCCCTAGGCCTGGTACATCCAGTGCCCTGGCCACACCTTCCCTGGCTCCTGTTGTCAGTTTAACCCCTGCAGTCCTAGTTCCAACATGGGCGCAGGTGGCAGCTGCAGGCGTTGACCCCAGCAACAACAACGCTGGGGCCACGCCCGGTGTGAGCAGGAAGCTTGGGGTGAGGTGCCCAATGTCACCTGGCCTCAACATGGAGATCTATGTGAGGGCTGTGGCAGACGTTGTGGGTCCCTCTGCTGTGGTGGCGGCCAGCAAGATGTATGGGAGGGGCATTTTCTTCTTCCGTACGCTGGCTGCCACCCACACCCTGGTGCAGAAAGGCATCAGTGTAGGGGGGACCTACATCCCCATAGAGCCCATGGAGGGGTTAGGCACAAAAATCATCCTGTCCAATGTGCCCCCCTTCATCCCAGACAGCCTCATGCGCCCACGCCTGCAAGCCCTGGGAGATATTAAATCTCCCATAACAAAAATTCCGCTGGGCTGCAGGGATAGAGCACTGAGGCATTTGCTCTCATTTAGGCAGCAGGTACAGCTGCTGCTGCCGGGGAGCACAGAATCTGTGGAGGGGTCCTTTAGGGTGGCCTACGAGGGCATTCAATACACTTTGTTCTATGGCACGGAGGGGGTTAGGTGTTATTTGTGCAAGGAGCTGTGACATCTGCACCTCTCCCCGGGGAGCGGAGAGAGGGTGAGGGGGTCGCCCTGGAGCGGCCACCCTCTGTTGTCACTGTCGCCCCCCCGGGATGAGACACCCTGTACCGCTGCGCCCACCGTGGCGGAGCCCTCAGGGGCCCAGGTCCCCTCTGGGACCGCAGGAGATGTCGCTGCCCCATCTCGGGCGGTGACGTCTGCACTTCTCCCCAGGAAAAAGAGGGAGAAGAAAAGAGTAACCCTGAAGAAGTCACCCTCTGTTGTCGCTGTCTCCCCGCAGGAGCACCCTACCCCCAATGTAAGCACCGTACAGGGTGCGGGGAAGCGGTGGGAGGCTCCCGCTGAGGAGGTGGCGGTACCCTTTTTTGGGGAATCAATCCCCAGGAAGAGGAAAGCAAAAACTAAGAACAAGAGGGTGATTGAGGAGGGCGAGGAGGGTGAACCGTATTACGTTCACCCTCAGAAGTCTCCGAAGCGGAATGCAACATCAATTCCGCACAGGGTGGCCCTGTCTGGCCCACAGGTTAGGATTATCCAGTGTAAGCCGGACCCCATAAATATGCAGTCCCCCCCCCCCTCAAAGATCTGGAGGGAATGCAGGAGGAGGTACACGGCGTCCCTGGGGTGGAAGATCAAAGTGCTCAACAACATGAGGCTTTGCTCCTTGAAATGGACGTTGGGGAGCCTTCCAACACCCCTCCCAGTTGGAGAACATCCCCGGGGACTTGTGTTTCAGTGAATCTGCCGCGCCTTACACAGTTATCTTCGGGGACTCGGAGGTCGGCCAGGATCCCCCTCTGGCTGTGCCGCCTTCGGGTGGCACACCTGAGGCCGAGCCCCGGTTTGTGTCACCGGAAGAAGGGGATGGGCTAGGGGCTGACCCCCGTGGTTGGGGATTTGGAGGATGGAGCGGGGGAGGCGGGTGTGGGTGAGGGTGTTTTAGCGAGCACTTCATTTTGCATCTGGGAGATGCCAGATGTGAGCACTTCTGGTGAGGAGTTTTGGTCGGGCACTTTGTTGGAGGCGACTGCTGGGCTGGACCCTCCCTATGAGGTACTTGCTGAAAAGTGCCCTCCCGTGATTTATGCGAACGCCCGTGGCATCCCGTTTGTTCGCATGGTGGTAGAGGAGACCAGGAGGGCACTGTGTGCCTCGTTGGCCCCCGAGGACACTAGGGAGACCGCTACCTCCGCCATACTGCCACCAGCTACCCCTGAACATCCCACCCCGGGGTTGGATGTGGAGGATATAGTGGACCCCCTCGTGGAAACACCGAGGAGGGGACCCACTTTAAGGCTGCGAAAGGCCCCCGCAGAGAGGGGCGGGGGTCTTCAGTTTTTCAGTCAAGAGGAGCTCAGGGAGTTGGGGCTCAGTGAGGAGTCCTCTGGCACCGCGGAGGCGGTGGACTCTTTGACCACCATTATCCCTGCCCAGGAGCTAGATGGTTTCCTGGAGGATACCCTCTGCAAACACGGAACCACGAAGGTGCAGTTGGCCCTTGGAAGGTGGAAGGATGCCTCGGCCATTCTCCACTCTCTCTTAGTATACATCAGGGCTAACCACAAGGCCAAAATCTCTGGGCCTATCCATCTTCGTGTCCTGAAATTTCATAAATTGATGCGAGACCACATAAAGGCTTCTCGGGGTGTAGCTCCCTGAGCGCCTGTGGAAAGGAAAACTCCTGATTACCAATGGCTTTGAGCATCGGTACACTTAACGTGAATGGCTGTAAGGACGGGTTTCGTAGGTTCCAGGTACTCTCCTTTTTACAGAAGGGAAAGTATTCTGTGAGTTTCCTGAAGGAAACCCATACCACTCCAGAGGCTGAAGCCAGCTGGCATCTGGAGTGGCGAGGCAAGGTCTTCTTCAGCCACCTCACTTCGTCATCTAGTGGGGTGGTGACACTGTTCTCTGAGTCCTTTCAACCAGAGCTACTGCTTGCCAAAACTGTTGTTCCAGGTCGCCTGTTGCATCTCAGGGTCCGGCACGAGGACTACACGTTTTAATTTGTTGAACGTGTATGCTCCTGGCACCGGACCCCTGAGAAGGCAGTTCTTCGTCAGAATGTCTGAATACCTGGAGACAGTGGATGCGGACGAACATGTGGTGCTCGGAGATTTCAACTACAGCCTCGAGGCTCTGAAAGACCGGAATGGCCCGGAGCCACACCCGTGTTCTGCGTCGGCCTTGCGGGAGGTCATTACCCGCTACTCCTTGGTAGACGTCTGGTGAGAACAACATCCCGAGGCATCCACTTTGTTCACCCATGTTAGGGTGTTTAGGGGTGAACGGATGTCCTGGTCCCGGATCGACAGGCTGTATATATCCAGCCACAGCCTGTCGCGAGCCCAGTCCAGTACCATTAGGCTGGCGCCGTTTTCGGACCACAATTGTGCGTCCATGACGGTGGCGCTACTACTAGAAGCGCCCTCGGCTGCCTATTGGCACTTCAACAAAACGTTGTTGGAAGACAAGGGGTTTGCAACGTCGGTCCGAGACTTTTGGATGGCCTGGAGAGGTTGCAGATCAGACTTTGCCACGTTAGAGCAGTGGTGGGACGTGGGCAAGGTTCATCTGCGCCTCGTTTGTCAGGAGTACACCAAAGGTGCCAGCAGGCAGCGCGATGCTGAGATAGAGGCCCTTAGGGAAGAGGTGCTCGATCTCGAGAAGCGGCTGTCTGTGGCAGGAGACCAATACCTGCAGTGTGCGTATGTGGAGAGGAAGTGCGCTCTCTGGGACTTGGAAGATCGGAGAGTATGTGCGATCCCGCATCCACTTCCTTCGGGAGATGGGTCACGCCTCTTCTATGTGCTGGAGAAAAAGAGGGGAAACCGTAAACATATCACCTGCTTGCTAGCAGAAGACGGTACCCCTCTGACTGACCCGGAGAGCATCCGGGACAGAACCCGGAAATTCTACGTAGACCTTTTCTCTCCGGAGTCCATCCAGCCAGACGCATGCAGGGTCTTATGGGAGGGGCTTCCCACGGTCAGCGAGGGTGGAAGGGAGCGGCTTGAGTTGAAAAAAAGGTGATGGTGCGCAGCTAATAACTAGTGAACAACAAATATCAAGTGAACAGTGCACCGTGTTTAAACAAACAATATTGTGGACCTTAGATGTGGGTCTTGCACTAATCGTGGGTCTGCAGCCTTTCTTGGGGGTGGCTCGACACCCCAGACACTAGACAAAAAACAAAAGAACAAGGCGCACAACGCACATAGTGTATTAAAGTATAAAATGTGACTTTATGGTTAAAAAATAAATAGTTCTGCGTACATCAAGTAGGGAATAAACAAGCAGTTGGTATATAGGTTTACCACACCAGGAGATAACGCTGTGCGACACCCTCAGATGGATCTCAGCATTCACTGGGTCAGCAGACGTCTCATCAGTCTCTTCCAGCGTCCTCTGTTGGGGGATGGTAGGTGGATGAGTCCCTTGTAGAGAGAGCCCCACAGCATACAGCTCACAGGTAAGTAAAGACGCCGTAGGATTCAGCATCCATGGAACACTGCAGCATTTGCCGCCACTCCTCGTTGGGCGCTCGGCGATGACGTCACTGGTCGCACCTCCACTTCCGCAATGCTTCTCATGGAACGCACAGCGTGCGTGTCAATCCAAAGTTGTAAGGCAGCGGGGAGAGATAATTTGCCAGGCAAATAAACAGTGTCCAAACAATGTCCAGAATCACAAAGGATGGGGGGAGAAGAGCATAGACACCTCTTATCCAACGCGTTTCGTAACACTGGGTTACTTCTTCAGGGAATGTATGCATAGTGAAGGGGCATGTACATATATATATACTACACTTCACCCAATCGCAAATGCGGTGTCTAATTGCCACATCATTAATTTCAGGTGCAGCATAATGCTCTTGATTAGTGATACTCTGTCTCACAGAACATATTAACAAACATTGTATAAAATTCATTTAATCTAAAACAGATTTAATTCAAGTACATAATCGGCGCATGAAAAGTAGAGCTTCTGGAAAAGAAAAGCCATAATTAGATACAAAGCAATAGCAATCTATAAAAAGGAATGGATGTCATTTTAAACACACAGAAATTTCAGAGACTAATAAAGTGACCAGATATCAATGTCTTCATTTAACCCCTTAGGGCTCAATGAATTCATCTTATAAATCCAAAAAGTCTCTTGTTGTGAGAGACTTTTAATCCTGTCACCTCCCCTTCTTTCTTTGGGGACCACTTTAACTCCCTTAAATTGCAAACTAGAGGGATCTTTATTGTGATAAAGTGCATAGTGACGGGAAAGACTATGTTTGTCATAACCTATTTTAATATTTCTAATGTGTTCCTGGATTCTAAGTTTCAGGCATCGTTTTGTGCGGCCAATATATTGCAGGCCGCAATCACAATTTATCATGTATACCACATGTGTGGAATTGCAATTTATAAAAGTATCAATCACGAAACTCTCACCGGTGACAAATGATTTGAATGTTTTTCTCTCTGGATGGAGAAATTTGCATATGGAACATTTCCCACACTGATAGTTACCTATAGGTTTATCTCCAAGCCAAGTTAGTGGCTTGGCGTGGGTATGACCCACATCACTGGGGGCTAATGTGTTTTTGAGATTTTTGGCCCTTCTGTATATAAACTTAGGAACTTTTGTGATATGGTCATTTAAAATCGGATCAGTGCATAAAATTGCCCAGTGCCGTTGTACAATTCGTTCAATTTTTTTATTCATTGAATTGTAAGTTGTAATAAAAGGCACTTCAATTAGATTATCCTGGGAATTACTTACTTCTTTTTTAGCTTTTGGTTTTAACATAAGTTGCCTATCCATATTTCGGACTATATTTAGGTCTCTAGTCAGATTAGCATTTGAATATCCCCTCTCAAGGAACTTATCAAAAAGTATTTTTGATTGTGTCTCAAAATCATGGTCTCCACTACAGTTTCTTTTGATGCGAATAAATTGGCCCTTGGGAATGTTCGCAATCCACGATTTTTTGTGGTTGCTGCTTGCCATTAATAGATTATTGGCATCAATTTCTTTGAAAAAGACCTTGGTGGAAACATTCCCATTGTCCAATGCAGTCAATTGTAGATCTAAAAAATTGATACTTAGTGGATTCGACACAAGTGTAAAGATTAAGTTCCTATCGTTGGAATTCAAATATGTCAGGAAGGTACAAATGGAAGAATCATCCCCCTCCCATACACATAGTATATCGTCGATATAGCGACGCCAGACGATTACTTGTCTGCTGAAGGGGTTGTTATTCCAGATGTTCTGATCCTCCCACTGACCCATATACAAGTTTGCGAAGCTGGGGGCGAATCTTGTTCCCATTGCAGTTCCGCAAACCTGTAAAAAGAATTCAGATAAAAACAGAAAATAATTATGTGTCAGTATAAACTCAATTGATTTCAAGATAAATTCTATGTTGAGATGATGCAATTTATTATCTGACTCTAAATAGTATTGAATTGCTTGTAGACCTTTATCATGTGGAATGTGAGTGTATAATGCTTGCACATCACATGTAATCCATTTGTAAGTACTTTTCCATTCAAAATCCTGAAAAGTCAGGAGAACGGAAGAAGTATCTTTCAAATAGGATGGCAATTGGCTTACATATGTTTGCAGGAAGAAATCTACGTATTGCGAAAGATTCGCAGTAAGGGAATCTATTCCCGAAATAATGGGACGACCTGGTGGGTTAGTTCTGTTCTTATGAACTTTGGGCAAATGATAAAAAATTGGGATTTTGGGGGAATCTCTGTATAAAAAATCAAATTCAGCTTTAGTTATAGCAGTATTATTATAGGCTTCATCCAACAACCCCTTTAAAAGGGTGATGTAATCATTTGTAGGATCTTTATCCAATGTTTTATAAAAGGACAAATCATAAAGGAGGCGGTGGGCCTCCTTTTCGTAATCAATACGATTTTGGAGGACCACTCCGCCTCCCTTATCAGCCTGTCTGATTATCAGATCATTGTTGTTTTTTAAACATTTCAAAGCTAAGTTCTCTTTAGAATTCAAGTTGTGTCTGAGATCCCCTATATTGAAATCTTTTACCAATCTGTAAAAATCCTTATGCACCATATTGAAAAAAGTGTCAATGTGGTGCCCTTTAGATTGTGCAGGATAAAATTTTGACCTTGTCTTAAAGGTGGTGTGTTTACAAACCAGACTTTCATTTTCTATATCATTTGGAGCTGGTGTACACTCAATTACATTTGTCACTTGTGGAGTTTCGCTTTTGTTTTTAATAAAATGCCGTTTCAGGGTCATATTTCTCACAAATTTGTGTAGGTCAGTGTATAGTTGGAACCCGTTAGGACCACTTGACCTGGAGAAATTAAGGCCCCTATTCAGCACAGTTTTCTGATCTTTTGTCAGAATTACTGTAGATAAATTGAAAATGCCTTTGTCTAGGGAGATCCCAGGTCTACACTTGAGTCCCTTCTCTTTGACCTTGGATCCTGCTCTCGTTCCTCGTCTGGTAATGATCTTTTTACTTTGGTTTTTTTCGCTGGACTTATTAGTTGTTCCTGTTTCTTCTCCTTCTTTTTCTCTTTCGGCGGGGAGAATCTGCTCTTCAGTAATTCTAAAAAACGAGAACCTGAGGGGGACTCATTAGTAGGCTTATTAGTCATTACTTTATCATGTTTCTTTGGTTCTGATCTGTCTCTGGGGGAAAGAGGTATAGGATTCTGTTCCCTATATTTATCTGTGTTATTTTGTCTGCCATAGGTGTTATTGTTAGCATATTTATGATCATCTTTTCTATCTCTAGATCTATTTTGATGATGATCTTGTTTCCTATGATTGGACCAACCACGGTGTCTGGGGGGGCCTCTCCTACCGGAGCCTCTATTACCAGATGTATGTTGGTCCTTCCTGGCACCGTGATTAGGGATATAGATTTTATCTATCACTCTACCTCTTTCACCTTTTTTGGCCCAGTCTCTTTCTCTCCCATTGTCATAATCAGCTTTATCTCTTAGAAATTTCTCGTGTTTTGTTTTGACTATCTCTTCTCCTGTGCTTTCTAATTTGGCAAGAAGTTCTACTTCAATTTTAGAACAATCCTTGTCAATCACTATTGGTTCTAAGGTTTTTATCTCTTTAAGTATTTCTTTTTCGATGAGTGAAATGGACTTTGTGCGTTCAAAAATAATTAAACGCATCAGGTCTATAGAACACTCATCTAATATACGGTTCCACTCTTTCATGAAATGCTCATTCTCCTTCCCAAACGTAGGTGGCTTTTGAACACGTAACCCTCTGGGTATTCTTTTACAGTCAATATATTTCTGCAAAGTGGTTTTTTCTAACCAAAGCTTGTTATCCTTCAGCAGAAGGTTTTCTAGGATTTTAAAGTGCCCTTCAAGTGACAAATTATCATCCTCCTCCTCTGAATGGTCTTTAGGTCTCTCTGAGAATAAGCGATCAAACTGTTCTTGTCGCTTATCTCTGAGATTTAAAAGACCCCACACCATTATAATAGATGATTGACAGAACAATACTTAAAATAAGTAAATTGTGAAGTGTACCAGTATACAAGTGCAGCACCTAGAGACAAGTGATAACGGTGGAAAAAAAGGTGATGGTGCGCAGCTAATAACTAGTGAACAACAAATATCAAGTGAACAGTGCACCGTGTTTAAACAAACAATATTGTGGACCTTAGATGTGGGTCTTGCACTAATCGTGGGTCTGCAGCCTTTCTTGGGGGTGGCTCGACACCCCAGACACTAGACAAAAAACAAAAGAACAAGGCGCACAACGCACATAGTGTATTAAAGTATAAAATGTGACTTTATGGTTAAAAAATAAATAGTTCTGCGTACATCAAGTAGGGAATAAACAAGCAGTTGGTATATAGGTTTACCACACCAGGAGATAACGCTGTGCGACACCCTCAGATGGATCTCAGCATTCACTGGGTCAGCAGACGTCTCATCAGTCTCTTCCAGCGTCCTCTGTTGGGGGATGGTAGGTGGATGAGTCCCTTGTAGAGAGAGCCCCACAGCATACAGCTCACAGGTAAGTAAAGACGCCGTAGGATTCAGCATCCATGGAACACTGCAGCATTTGCCGCCACTCCTCGTTGGGCGCTCGGCGATGACGTCACTGGTCGCACCTCCGCTTCCGCAATGCTTCTCATGGAACGCACAGCGTGCGTGTCAATCCAAAGTTGTAAGGCAGCGGGGAGAGATAATTCGCCAGGCAAATAAACAGTGTCCAAACAATGTCCAGAATCACAAAGGATGGGGGGAGAAGAGCATAGACACCTCTTATCCAACGCGTTTCGTAACACTGGGTTACTTCTTCAGGGAATGTATGCATAGTGAAGGGGCATGTACATATATATATACTACACTTCACCCAATCGCAAATGCGGTGTCTAATTGCCACATCATTAATTTCAGGTGCAAACAAATAAAGTCACATTTTATACTTTAATACACTATGTGCGTTGTGCGCCTTGTTCTTTTGTTTTTTGTCTAGCGGCTTGAGTTACCTTTGACTCTGGCCGAGCTCTCTGAAGCCCTCAGTCTCATGTCCCGTGGAAAAACGCCAGGGCTAGACGGGCTGACTGTGGAGTTCTTACGGTTTTTCTGGGAGATGCTGGGACCTGATTTCACAGAGGTCCTGGCCGAAGCCCTGGAGACCGGTGAGATGCCCCTTTCATGTCGGCGGGCAATACTGTCTTTGCTGCCGAAGAAGGGGGATCTCCACCAGATCTCTAACTGGCGACCGGTCTCACTGCTAAGCACGGACTATAAGATCGTAGCCAAAGCGCTCTCGCTGAGGCTCAAGTCAGTGCTGGCAGAGGTGATTCACCCCGACCAGTCCTATGCTGTCCCGGGCAGGAGTATTCATGACAACATTTTTCTGGTCCGGGACCTGCTACATCACGCGCAGAGGACTGGTCTGTCACTCGCCCTCCTGTCCCTAGATCAAGAGAAGGCATTTGACAGGGTGGATCACCGTTACCTCATGCAGACCCTGCGGGAGTTTGGCTTCGGCCCACAATTTGTGGGCTTTCTCCAGATGCTGTACGCCTCTGCAGAGTGTCTGGTGAAGATCAATTGGTCCCTGACGGCACCTTTTGTGTTTGGTCGGGGAGTACGTCAAGGGTGCCCCCTGTCTGGGCAACTGTACACGCTGGCCATTGAGCCCTTCCTCTGCCTACTGAGGAGGAGGCTCACCGGGCTGGTGCTGCGGGAGCCCGACATGCGGGTAGTCCTGTCGGCTTATGCCGATGACGTGCTCCTCGTGGCCCAGGACCTAGATGATCTAGAGCGTGCGCAAGCGTGCCAAGAGGTCTACACCGTGGCCTCTTCTGCTCGGCTCAACTGGTCTAAGTGCTCCGGCATTTTGGTGGGTCCCTTACAGGTGGACTCTTTGCCCCCACGTTTCGTAATGTCTCGTAGGGGAGCGATACTCTCAAATATCTGGGAGTCTACCTGTCTGCTGCGGAGAACCTGGCCCCAGAAAACTTCAGTGATCTTGAGGAACGAGTCATTGCTCGTCTGGGGTCTTGGGTGTATCTGTCGAGAATGCTTTCCCTCAGGGGAAGAACCCTGGTGATCAACCAGCTGGTGGCCAGTCAGCTATGTCTCCTGGACTTTGAGCGGCGAGACTGGGTTAGGGCAGAGGTGCTCGCGCCCCGTATGGGTCTGCGTACTGCCCGCGTCCCTCATCGTTTGATCCGGGAGATTAAAGATGCCATCCACCCCGACTCACGCACCTTCATTGAGGGGGTATTGCAGACCCTTGTCAACCTATCAACTTCAGCTCTCCGGATCTTTGCGTGGAACCAAAGCCACGGCAACCCCCTCGGGCTCCTCTCTCCCCCAACCTCAGCAGGTTGGGGGATATGTCCCCGGCATGTTTCCGCGGCATGCAGAGGAAAGTCCTGTATTCTCTAGTGCTCCATATAGTGCACTACCTCGCCCTTGTCACCCACCCTGATACTATCTGGAGGCGGGTATTTCCTGCGAACGAGGGCGAGAGACCCCGGTGGAAGGAACTCTATTCAGGTTTGGTTCCCCGTCCCGCCGTCCCGCCGTCCCGCCGGGGATTTGAGTTGGAGGGTCCTCCACGGTGCACTGAGCACAGGAGAGTACTTGACACACTTCACGGACTCCCCCGCCGCCTGTCCCTTTTGTGGCGAGTGGGAGTCCGTATATCACATTTATTTGAGTTGCGACAGACTGCAGCCCCTCTTTTCCTTCTTGAAGAGCCGTCTCCTGCAGTTCTGGCTACACTTCGCCCCTTATCTTTTTATTTTTGGGTGCCCAGTGTCCCGGAACGATAAGCCTAGGGATCTCCTGGTCAACCTGCTCCTGGCATTGGCTAAGGTAGCCATTTGTAAAACCAGGAAGCAGGTTTTGGAGGGGGGGGTCCCAACAAACATCGTGGCCATGTTCCGGGCGCTGGTGCACTCCCGTATTCGGGCAGAGTACTCGTACGCCGAGTCTACTGGGACGGTTTCAGAGTTTGCCTCCCAGTGGGCGTTAGGCGGGGTGCTCTGCTCGGTATCCCCCATCGAGGGTTCTTTAGAGTTAACCCTTCTGCTTTAAGTGCACTTCAACAGTGCACTTGTTGGTCTTCTTTTGAATATTTGTTTGACTGGTTTTTCTTTGTTCTACTTGGCAACAAGTAGAATTGCTGTTCAACTGAATGGCCAGCTTCGCCGGCCAATCAGTTTTAAACCAGATCAAAATAGACCCACTTCTCTCTCTACTCCTCCCCTCTCTATCATTGGTGCACCTTCCTTTATTATCCCTGTCTGTCCACCTCTTCCTCGCTCTGCATAGTTCCTGTTTCCCTGTGTGTACCTGACCTATGCTGTGCTCCCTCTGTGTTCCTGTGATTACCTGCTCCTGTGTTACTTTGGATTTCCCTGGCTTTGACCTCTGCTTACCCTGGACTACTCTGTTCTCTGGTACCCCTTTGAACCCTGCTCCGCATACGACTCCGCTGACCTCTGGCTTCCTAGGACCTGGCTTGCCCTCTGACGACTCTACCCTCTGGATCCCTGAACATTGGCAAACAGACACGACTATTCTCACGGACATTCTCCAAGCGTTACCAGTATATACTAACAACTCTTCCAACAGGCCCAGCAACACTATACCACACTCCGGGCTTGCTCCCATTGCTGTGGGTGTGTGGTATCATACCGTTCCCACCTCAGTACTGGTCTAGCTTGGTCCGCGGGCATACAGGCGTGACATTTTACTATTTATATTTGCTATTCCTCCCTCTCTTGCTTTTCCCTCCTTTGAGGCTCACACTGTCCAGATCTCCTCTCCTCTCCCTGTCTACATAGTGGTCATCTATCACCCACCTACCTCTACTCATCCCCCTTCTGCCTTTCTCTCTCACTTTGAATCCTAGCTCTCTTTCTTTCTCTCCTCAGACTCCCCTGTTCTTCTCCTTGGGGACTTCAACTGCCATATTGTTGACCCCTCTCTCCCTTGGGCTTCCGCTTTCTCTCTCTCTAACTTCTTCTTTTGGCCTCCAACAATGGACTGCTGCTAGCACCCACAAGGATGGCCCTTAACAATGCCTGGTTTTCACCAAAAACTTTTCGCTCTCTGATTTCTCCATTTCCCCCTTTCCTCTCTCTGGCCATCACCTCATCTCATTTTCTCTCTCTCTCACTTCTCCCCTTCTCCATCTACCCCTCGTTTCTGCAGAAACCTTTGCTTTATTAACCTACCAGCCTTTGATTCCACTTTACGCTCCTCACGCTCCTCTCTCAGTTCTGCTACAGAACCTGACAACCTGGTCAGGAACTACAACTCTGCCTTATCCCCCTCTCTTGAACTACATGCCCTACTTTCTCTGTGCAGTCCTTGCCCTTCTAACCTTCTAGACCCTGGCTAAATTCCCACATGTGCATGCTACGTTCCTTAACTCGTTCCTCTGAAATCTCATACTCTTGCAGACTTCCTTCACTACAAACTTATGCTGTCCTTTTTCAACTCTGCCCTCTCTCAGGCTAAACAAACCTACTTTTCTTCACTGATCAACACACACAAGTCTAACCCACGCTGACTCTTCTCTGTCTTTGACTCTCTACTCAGACCACGCTTGGCTGCCTCCTCTTTTTCCGCCATCTCACCTCAGGACTTTGCTGACTATTTTAAGGAAAAGGTGGAATCCATACTGTACGTCAGAACATCCCCTCTGTTTCCTCCTCCCATCCCACACCGTTTCCTAACTCTTCTCCTTCCTTTCTTGACTCTTTTTCTGCTGTCTCGGAGGAGGATGTCTCAATTCTGATCTCCTTTTCTCCCTCTACCACCTGCCCTCTTGACCCCATTCCCTCCCATCTCCTAAAACCTCTTGCTTCTACTATAATCCCTACGTTCATACAGATTTTTTTTAACTCTTCCCTCCACTCTGGTACCTTTCCCACCTCCTTCAAACATGCAACAGTTATACAATTACTCAAAAACAGCAAGCTTGACTCCACCTGTCTTTCTAACTATCGACCTGTCTCCCTCCTGCCTTTTGCCTCCAAACTCCTTGAACGTCTTGTATTCTCGTTTGCTCCATTTTCTTAACACCTATTCTCTCCTAAATCCTCTACAATCTGGCTTCTGCACTGCTCATTCCAATGAAACAGCCCTCACTAAAATAACTAATGACCTCCATGCTGCCAAAGACAGATGTCATTACACTCTGCTTATACTACTTGACCTCTCTGCAGCATTTGACACCATGGACCACCCTCTTCTCCTTCACATTCTCTATGCTCGTGGTTTTCATAACAAAGCTCTATCCAGGATCTCCTCCTACCTCTCCCATCGTACTTTTAGTGTCTCTTTTGCTAACACCTCCTACTCTATCGATCTCTCTGTGGGGGTACTCCAGTGCTCTGTCCTGGGACCTTTTCTCTTTTCTCTCTAGGTGACCTAATCACATCTCTTGGGTCTAAATACCACCTTTATACTGACGACACACAAATTTACTTTTCAACCCCTGACCTTACACCTGCTGTACAGACCAAAATTTTCTGAATGTCTCTCTGTGATATCATCCTGGATGGCCCTCTGCCGACTTAAACTTAACATGGCAAAAACAAAGCACCTTATACTTCCTCCCAAACCTGGCCCCACTATCTCCTTCCACATTACTGTTGGAAGAACCATCATTCACCCAGTAGCCCAAGAACACTGCCTATGGGTCACACTCGACTCCTCTCTCACATTCTCCCCTCACATTCAAAACGTATCTAAAACCTGTCGCTTTTTCCTCTGCAATATTGCAAAGATACGCCCTTTCCTCTGTTACTGGACTGCTAAAACTTTGTCTCAGGCCATCATTCTCTCCCGTCTCGATTACTGCAACCTCCTGCTGTCTGGCCTTCCTGCCTCTCACCTGTCGCCCCTACAATCTAGCCTTGACGCTGCTGCCAGAATCAATCTACTCTTTCCTAAATCTGCCTCAGCGTCTCCCCTGCTGAAATCACTGTCCTGGCTTCCAATCAAATCCCGCAACTACAGTAGCACTCAATTCTCCTCACACTTTTAAAGCTTTACACTCTTCTGCCCCTCCTTACATCTCAGCCCTAATTTCTCGCTATGCACCATCCCGACTGTTGCATTCTGCTCAAGGATTTCTTCTCTCTTCCCCCTTTGTATCTAAAACCCTCTCCCACCTCAAACCTTTCTCACTGACTGCCCCACACCTCTGGAATGCCCTTCCCCTCAATACCCGACTAGCACCATCTCTATCCACCTTTAAGACCCAACTTAAGACACACTTGCTTAAAGAAGCATGAGTAGCACCGTGGCTAATACTACACACGATACATAAAGCTTGGCCCCCTGCATACGCACTTACCAGAAAGCCCTCCTACTGTCTCTGTACGTTCTCTCTACCAATTAGATTGTAAGCTCTTCTGAGCAGGGACTCTAATTCCAAAATGTTACTTTTATATCTGAAGCACTTATTCCCATGATCTGTTATTTGTAGTTATTTGTTATTTATATGATTGTCACGTGTATTACTACTGTGAAGCGCTATGTACATTAATGGCGCTATATAAATAAAGATACACATACATACATACCTCTGTTCAACAAAATGGTTACAAAGTATGAATGTGCCCTATTGTTTATAAAGACATTGGGAAACAACAGATTAAAATGAAACATACTAGAGGCTCTTTATTAAATACCAAATGCTAAGCAACAAAATAAAGAGATCTAAAATCTAGTAAATTATTTCAATGATTCAATCAATTAATCATTGAGCAAAGTGCTGCCTATATATTGCCTGCCAGCATTTGGTGTACCCTATTCTTGACGAAGCCAGAGTTATGTGGAGGAAACGCGTTGGATCCTTTTGTGCAGTAGCAGCACAAGCACTTAGACAGAATCAGCCAGCAGCATTATCGGAGCTTAGCCGGTGCAGCAGTTTCACTGCCTGAGGGAGAACAAAGCATCCGTAGCCAAGCCTCAGTGTCTGAAGGGAATCTCTGCCTCCGGAGGGTGACGTCATTTCCGGTTGCGCTATGGGACCACGGGGACACCGTGATGGGAGCGGGAAGCAGAGACAGAGCACCGGAATGAACCCTGTTGACAAGCAGGAGCTGCTATGCTTTTCGTCAATCCCAGATCACCCCGACAGATACTAACGAGAGCCCCATATACAGAGTACACAGAGGCACAAAAGAAGGCAGAAAGCAGAGTGGTAGTGAAAGTTCTCCAGCAACTAGGCTTACAAGGTCTCGAGCTGCAGGCATCTGCATCTTTGCATTTGGAGGTGTTCCTACGTGGATTGGTGATCCTGGAATTGTGCCAGCAAACATAGTTTTACATACCATTAAAAAGATAACAGGAGGACATTGCAGTTTGAAAGAAATCCAAACAGACTCATAAGCTTCCTTGTCCAACATGGATTTTATAGAGCATTTAGACTCATTGTATCAATTGTACTGATTTTACCTTAGTGCATGCTGCTGCTTTATTTATAACAGGGTACATCTATAAGTGGTTTTTACGAAGTGTTGGGATGTTTTAAAGATTCATTTATGTAGCCAGGTCCCCTCTGGCTCCCCAGACATTCGGTCCTCTCTTTCACCTGCGACAGCGTGAGGGCAGTTGCAGGGGTGATCGCGTCACGGGGGCTCCCGGCGACATCAGCTACAGGGCGCCGCCATCTTGTGTATGTTTGCGCATACGTGGAAGTTCGTGCACGCGCAGTATAGCCCCAGATGCGATACAGCAGCCATTACAGGGAGTGAGAAGAGGCGCTCCATAGTCAGGGACATCCCCCAGTTCGCACATGCGCAGTTAGCAGTGGCGGCGGCCATTACACAGCGCGCACGAGGCCCCAATGTTAAAGAGAGCCACCAAGGACTACAGTCCCCAGCAGCCTCTGGGGACTGCACTTTCACCCTGGTCACAGGCAGCCAGACAGCCAATAAGGCTGACAGATTCTCATGCTGCAAAGTTGCAACAATGTTGTGTGAAGACAGGGATTGTCAGTTAGGAGCTGGGACACAGGGAGGGGAGGGTGTGTTTGTGCAGGAAGGAAAGTAGCCTCCTGCACTAGGCCAGAAGTCTCCCCTTAGCCCCCAGCTAGGCCCTACTCACCTCAGCTTGTGGGACTCCCCTTAGACTAGGGACAGGGTCCTGTAGAACCTAGACAAGTGCGGGTCCAGCCAGGAACCGTGACTATCCTGGCAAGTGCTGTGAAGGTAATACATCCTCTGCGTTAGCAGAGATAAGACACATTATAAAGGTGGATCACTCCATGCGGGAGCCACCCACCGTTGAGGCGGAGGCATCTTGGATCATCTCCTGGAGCAAGAGATTCCAAGCAAAGGTCATCTGCACACCCGGTAGCAGGAGCACCGGGCAGGTATTATCCAAGTCACCAAGTGCACCACCTATACACTTCATCTTAGTGGGCAGCGCTGTTCCACACGTGGGTGGGGTTGTGGGACTCTTGGGACTTTGGGTACAAGGACTTTGGGGATACTGTGTAAGGAGGTTATAGCCCAGTTAGGGGCAAGGTTATAGCTGCCAGTTAGTGGCAGAGGGTGGCATATATATCGTTGTGCATACTGATGATGTTGCACTGTAAAAGTATGATACTCTGTGTTGTGGTGCTATACAATATGATGTGATGTTATTGTGTTATTTGCTCATTCAGTAAACCTTTTAGCCATAACCCTGGTGTATGTGGTTTCTGGGTGGTTCCTATGCTAGGCCCATTCTACATTCCTTTAGAATCCTACATATGTGGAGGCGCTGACCGACGAGAACGTTCCAGAGATTCACCCCAGGCTCTCACTAGCGGAGGCTCAGGCTTCCTGTGAGCCTGAAAGGTATAACGCACCACACCAGGTAACATTAGGTTCCCCGCACACACACACTACATGCGATTTTATACCCGTTACATTTATATATTTATTTTCCCATTTTTATGTATTTTTAGCTCACAGTTTTACACCTTTTTTCCATTATAATATTTATTCTACAGTACATTTAAATACCAAGGAGTGGTTCATTGCTATACACATAAGATTAAAACCCAAATTAATACCAAGCGCACCTTCGTACACTTAGGTGTTAATTTTTCTGCTGTTTGTTCCCTAAAGAGAGGTAACCTGCATATACCGCTCAGTGAGTAAGATACACTACTCCAGCAGATACAAAACAACCAAACAAATTTTTATATATCACCAAAGGGTGTACAACAACAGCACCATTTTTTGAGATCACACGCTGACTAAGGAGGAGGGCATTACTACAGTGACTCAAACAGTAAAAGAAGGCAATAACCTTTTCTAACTTCTATCTGGGCTATAGTGTCCAGCACTGATCAACTGCAAGACCAAATAGTAATCAGGACTCTTTGGATTAAATCTTCTATATGTAAGGAATACTGCAATCTTTCCATCAGTCCTTTGTATCTTTTGGAACTTTAGTTGCCTATGCTTAAGTTTTAATATTACTATTATTTGTGTAACACTTTCAGGTATTTGATTGAGCTCAGTCTAGGTTTAGGTATACATGATTCATATTTTATGATTTAAATATATCATTTCATGTTGTTAATTTAACGATATTGTTTATTTTATTGTGGGTTTTTTTATTAAATGTTATGCTTCAAAACTGCATACACCTTGTCTTCAGAAACCTTGGTTTACCGATATTGCTTCAATATTTCAATAGTACATTGTCATCACAGTTATTTGTGCTAGGTTGTTTTTCCTTTGCTCGCAAGCTTACAACGCTTTGGCCAAAGGGTTAAACTAAATGACCCTACTTCAAGAGAATATATAAGTATTTTACTGTGTATTTCTGTCATGTTGGATGTAGCATTGGGCTTCTCTGTCGTCTGTTGTATACATATGCCATGCTCAA
This sequence comes from Ascaphus truei, assembly GCF_040206685.1. Lineage (NCBI taxonomy): Eukaryota > Metazoa > Chordata > Amphibia > Anura > Ascaphidae > Ascaphus > Ascaphus truei. Next base: position 67,320,780 of record NC_134485.1, on the reverse strand, counting down.
TAGCACTCCATTTTGACACATATACATATATATATATATTTTGTGGGGGCTCAGGGGTTCCCAAAAAGAGCTTACTGGGGTTCTGTGTTTTCCTTTGCGTTGCAATATTTTTAGGGGTCTGAGATCCCCTTTTCACCCAGGCTGCAGAAAATCTTGTTATTATATAATTAATCATTATTAACACTGATTCTTTTAGGATTTACACATTAATTTTCATATTGTAGTTAATACACATTAGCGCCTTAAAATTCCCCTTTTTTAACATTAAAATGAGCTCATTAAAATGTAAGACCATATCTTCTGGAGCTGTAACCCACTGAGTTGCAGCCGCAACATACTACAGCTCAACCCCCTTATAACGCTATGCATGGGGTCCACAGAATCACATCGCGCTATAAGCAGATCGCGTTACAAATAATGTACAATTGTATGCATTGTACAATAAAGTATTTAAGATACCAATAATCGTGTTGTAAAGTATTCATAAATACAAAAATTGGGAGCCACGCTTGCATCGTGTTATGTGGATTCGTGTAGTAACGAATCGCGTTATAACGGGGTTGAGCTGTACTTAGTAAATACAGCAGTACAGTAGCTGGAAGGCATCGGGGGGCGCCAGAAGACACAGAGCTGTCGGCATTGCCAGTTAGTAAATTTATGTCATCTACAGTGACTGTTACGTGTTAAAAATTATTATTGGAAATAATGTTTTTGTTGCCTATTGAATGAATGAATGATATGAAAAATGTTTGTATAACTTTGAGAGTGCTTTGTGGTCAACAATGTGTTTGAAGGAATTGCATTCTTTTTAGTTAAATATTCTGGTTTCATAGACACACTATTAGATAATATTATGTCCATACTGAGGAAAGGTATTGCATGAGAATGGCACATATTCCACACCTTTAGGTAAACTTTTACAATTACCCAATCACCATTTGTCAAGATCTAGTTCGAACATAAGAGGAATTCAGAAGAATTAGAGATATGGCCCATTGAACAATATGCAGATGTTCTCAGTTGTTATGACAGAACTCATGTTCCCACTCATTTTTTAAGTAGGCAAACCTGAGCTGTAATGATTGTTGAGCCCTTTGATGTGAAGTGTGCAAAACTTTTGTATTGGAAATCATAATATTGCTAAGCATCCTACTGAATAAATGGTTGAAATGTACAATGGTGGAGACAGATATATTTACAGTAGGTCCGAAGGTCTCTAAGCAACAAATGGTACTACTTCACCCAACAATATTAGGAAGTACTATAGCAATGTTCAGAGACAATTGCCACAGACAGCCCGAAGATTTATGTTTTCTCAGAAGAATCTTTGACTCATCTTGAATCAGAAATGGTCACGTTATTGGAATGGAATCTGTATGGTTCACTGTTAACTTCAATGTCAGCGTTTCCATTGTAGACATATTCTGTTTCAACCGATCGCATACTGTCCTAAGAGGAGAAATATTAAGGAAAATATGAAAATATTGCACACGTTGTTTTATTATTATCTTGCTTGCGCAAATCATCTAGTAGTTTTACGGTTTGCAGAAATAGAAAGAAAATATTTTTCTTGCATCTGCTGAATATCTAAAAAAAAAGGCAATGACTTGGCCCTCATTACTTGGAAATCACTGCAGCATTTTTTCTTTCAGCCCTGTGCTGCCACAAAGGATGGCAATGCATTGATGGTGTACAAAAGAGAAGAATGCGCGCACCAAGGATTGTGACTACTAATAATAAATTGTGAGCAGTGTAAAATACAAAAACTAATAACGACCACTACAGTATGAAATAAATAAATACATGACCTGAGTGCAGAAAATAAATATTTATGGAGTTGGCTGCTAATCAAAAAGATGGCTCAGCATCTCATGGAACTAAAATAGAAAAAAAACACAAAAAGCGCACAACTCCTAGTGTAGTAAGTAAAATAAAATATATTATACAAATGGTGAAGCTGAGTATCGCACGTACAAGATGATTAACATATATATGTCTAGCACCTGTTCCCCATTCCTACTGGAGATCTGGCTAATACATGAGTGTACTCTTGTGCGTGAGCTCACCTGCGGTCTTACAGGAGAGCTGAGGGCTCCGCTGGTGTTGTGTAGGAGCAACAACAGGACAAGCTTTCCTCCTTAGGGTGCAGCGCCTCCATCCCATGAGGATCTTGGTAGAAGCAGGATGGTCCCCACAGGCAACTCTCTTCTCCAAATAATACACAGCATAGTTGGTACAACTGCATCTTTATTCTGCACACCGCTTGGCTTCCTCTACAATCCCTGGAGCAGACCCCAGAGGCAGGAAGCCTCAGGAGTCCCTCCTAAACTCCCCCTTCCCCTGATGAGGCAAGGGGAATCACCTCCACTCCCCTGAGGGAGGGAAGTTCACACCAACCACCCACATACAATTTTGGTGGAGTGCCAGCTTTTATACCTGGGGGGGGGAGGGGGTTTGTAACCCTGCCCCATAATAGGGCAGGTCCAGGTACTGACAGGTCTCACACTATCTGTATGTGACCCCGTCCGTACCCTCCCCAGGTTTGACACTCCAAACTGCTGATTAGGCCTGCCCCTGGATATGGCAACATTGTACTCATACAGGCTGCAACTGCAGGCTAGGCCCTGTGCAGGAGATTAACAACAAAACACTGCCTGTTCCTTTCAGGATAGTGTTGAGGCCAGTGGAAAGGCTATAGCTAGGGGCACTAGGCTACATAAGCATGTCATGCAATAACCAGCATGGTACCACAGCCGAACACGAACTCCCACGGATGAGGATGGTCATCAGCCACTGGAACAGCAATAGGCCGCACGCCTCACGGCTGCTACCGTGTACCGCCGAATCCCCTGTGCACTCTCCCGCTGCTGGACTAATTTACTAGTATATTGTAACATCCTTAAACCTGGATGCATACTGAATACTATGGACTCATTTATTTCCTCACACAGGTATGTTTGTTTGATTGGGACCCATCAATCAAATTAAGCCTATTTTCTCACTCCTGCAGAGTTGGTGAGCTCTCAGACAGCCCTCCCTTTGGATTTACAAGCACTATCACCTGTGCTTGCAATCACTGCAGCTCTGTCTCTCTTCTCTGGCATAGGAGGAATTCCCACACACCCCTGTCTTGGGATTGGCTATCTGCCCTTCTTATACTGGGCTCTCCCTTTCCCTCATTGCTGAGTATAAACCAAGATTCACTTGGATGTAACTGTGTTTGCCACAAACACTCCTGCCTTAGCCTTGCCTTGTTCCTGAGACCTGCTGCATTCACCCCAGGCAGAGGTCTGCTTCCTGGTTCTTTTACTGAAGCGCTGGATCCTCAGTGCTAGTCTTGCCTTGTTCCTGAGACCTGCTGCATTCACCCCTTGCAGAGACCTTAATCATGGGCCGCTCCTCGCGCAGAGGCCATTCCCGCGCTTCAGCTGCTACGCTGAAATGATTCGCACCAGCCTACCAGTTGCCGATCCCCAGCCTGGATATCGACTACTCTGAAGTCTCCAAATCTGACCCCAGCTTGTCCATGGATTACCCTGCCTTCTCCAACCCTGAACCGGCTACAATTGACTATGAACTGCACAATCCAGAACCGACTTTGTGGTCTAAGGTCGGTGTATTCACATCCCCACCTCAGCCCGGCGGTCCAGTCCCGGTTTGTGGCGAGCACGCCCGTTACACACATAAAGTGTCTGTGGAGTTAATACTGGAATTAGAATTGGAGTTGAATACTACAAGAAGATCTAGACTCTGCACTTCAAAAACAACTACAACCTTGTAACTGTGAGAACTTGACTTTCTAAATGCTCTGATAATTGGTACTCTTCCTATCCTCCAATACTTTATTTAGTCTCTCCTCCTGTATCTCACTATGCCCTCCCTATTCCTTTTTCTGTTTAATGTCTCCTCACATCTTTGTAAACATTTCTGTTCTCTCCAACTTCTCCACACCCCTCCTATACACATTTCTTCATCCCTCCTCCCCTCAACCTATGCATGTGCCTATACACTGCACCATTATTTATACACCTGTTTCCCAACAACTTCTTTACCCCTCAATAAAAAGCACCCCCACATATCCTCTATTCACACCCTCTTTCTACTCCTTCCTGCTGCTGGGGATATCTCTCCTAATCTTGGACCCAGACATAAACCCACCTTCTCTCAGCAATGCCTCCCTGCCATCTCCTCCCATGCAAATGGTGTTAACCTTAAAACTTGCCCCACAAATCAAGCATCCCAATAGCCTGCACTCACTGTCTCTGTAAGTCTCCCATCATACCTCTTAACCAATAAAACAGCTAATGATGTGGTGCACGGGAACAGAGAGGGACTCCTAGTCCCCTCAAAACAATAACCAATTTATATAGTGGTTCCCAGCACTCAATAACAAAAACTAGACAAACGCGTCAATGTTGAAATAGTAACGATATACTGTATTAAAGGAAATTATACACCTCCAGAGCCAACCCTAATCAAGGCTTGGAGGTTATTTTATATGGAACCTAATAGGTGAACAATGAGTAAACAATCAAGAGGGAGAGGAGGGGTGGAGGGAATACAAAGGGAACAATACCGAGTATAAAAACGAAAGGGTGGGGGGAGGGGCACAAAAAAGAACCTTGACATTTCTGAAGCTAGCGCTTGTCTATTTCTCCAAGAGCATCTTTTGGTGAGTTCAAATTTGCCGCTGCTCTTTTGGCGCTTAGAATTTGTGTGAAACTGAGGTCCGGATTGGCTGCTGGGTTTCTTATTGTATTTCAGATTCATTCATGAAATACTACAACCAATGCGAGCCTGGGAACTTTACAACCAGCCAATCAGACGGCTGCCAGTCTTCCAAAGCCGGACAAGCGGTGCTTCTGAATGTAACGAGGGCATGCACGAGTTTGCCACCTTAGTCACTTGTTATTCAGAAGCCACCAAGTTAGGTGCCTCCAAGTCTGGGAAGGCAAATGCTAGCCGCGATGGCTGGCATTGTTTCCCGGACGAGGGTACTCAACCTAACCATCCTGCCCAAATGGCTTTAACACCTCTGACCTACGACAGACCCAGTGGCACCATATATTGGTAGCCCACTAGCCCCCCTCAGAGTACCGTCTTTGAAAATCCCAGCTTATAAGTATACAGGAGGACCCCGGGCATGCAGCGGGTTCCGTTCTAAAGGCCCGCCGCAAAGCAAAAATCGGCGGAAAGCGGAACCAGCCATTTTCAGCATGTGTGCATGCGCAAACCAGCAATTCCCCCTTCTGCGCATTTGCACCCTCGGCAACCACCCATTCTGCGCATGCGCAATCTCGGACTTCCCCGTTCTGCGTATGCGCAGACGTGGCAGCCCCCTTCTTGGTACCGCCGTATCGGTGATGTATTTACAAACATCTCAGTTTAATAAAATTATACTTTTACACTTTTTACCTTGTCTGAGTCTTTTGGGCTGTGAGGGGTAGAATGGGACTATATACAGGCATACCCCGCTTTAAGGACACTCACTTTAAGTACACTCGCGAGTAAGTACACATCGCTCAATAGGCAAATGGCAGCTCACGCATGCGCCTGTCAGCACGTCCTGAACAGCAATACCCAGTACCAAAGCTGTACGCAAGCGGGGAGACTATAGAGCCTGTTACACATGTCTTATTTACATCAGTTATGCACCTATATGACGATTGCAGTACAGTACATGCATCGATAAGTGGGGAAAAGGTGGTGCTTCACTTTAAGTACATTTTCACTTTACATACATGCCCCGGTCCCATTGCGTACGTTAATGCGGGGTATGCCTGTACTTTTATTCCCACTAGCCATATCCCTCATACACTGTAAACCTGAGTTAGACTGTAAAGACCTTATAGCTACATTGGCTATTAAACATTTTATGAAACATAGAACATATTTCCCATTTTTCTTCTAAGTCCCACAGTGAAATGAAAAGATGCTTAGCTTCAATCTCAGAGCTGTAGCTCCTTCCCTTAAGGAAACCTAATTTTCTTTAGAACCAAAAAAACGCTTAGGCACATTCCCAGGGCTGTATCTCTTTCCTTTACTGAAACTAGGACTTATGTTTCACTAAACCTCTCGCAACTTAATATACAGTTGGAGAAAACCTCCAGAACCTCTATACTGATTCTGGGATACCTGGGCATATACTGGGGGACCCTCACTAACCTAGGGAACCTTGACTGTACCCGGGATACACACATCCCTATGCCCTCATTTACCTTTCTGGTCTGTGCTGAAGCAGGGAAACCTGGCGGTGAGTCGTGTAACGGTTTTCAAGGGAGGACTTTGACCGGAGTGATGTGTCTATATATCCCCAGGAATCTAACCTGATTCCTGGATACATTTTTGGGGTAGCCAGCAACTCTGGATCCCTTCTACCTAGACACATTCTGAAAACACTTTTAACTCAAAGTCCCCCCTGAAACTCATAGTCTGAGAATCTCCACTGGGCAGCACTCCTGGAAAGGTAAAACACACATAAAACCTGTATTGTTCTACAATTACATCCATTGCAGGCACAATAGACAGGTTGAAGAGCTGACACTCTAAAACCTGAGATGGGCTCAGAGGTAACCAGCCGGGCATAATACCTTTATTGATGGCCTGGTTACCCCTTCACTGTCACAACGTGTTGTTTCTATGCTTGAAACGTTAATGAATTAATGAAAATATTAATGTACAGAAATGATTTTGTCTCTTTTTGAAATGTTAGAGACCACTAAGAATTAAGATTCTTCACAACCTCTTTGGATCTCTTAGCCTCCTCTTTATTTTGGGATCTTCCCTCTGAACTGTGGGCCAGTCCTGTTTGATTCCACGGTTCGAGCCTATAAGAAAGAAACCACAAAACTCTGGTTACTTTAAGAAATTATTCACTGCCACCTTCAGGCTGTTTATATTGGGGAGGTTTAGGATGGGATGGGCCGCTGTTTGCTCGGTGGCAATCCTTAATCCCTAGAACAAAGTAAATTTGCAGGTCATAGATTACTGCAAACTATGTTATGTTCTTTGGAAGGCTGCCACCTAGCAACAGCTTGTGGGAGAATATCCCTCACCTGGTAGTTGCCTTAGTCAACTATACTTAATGTGGATCAGATAGTCTCCAATAGTAATGCACAAAAGTGTGAGTAGAAGTCCATCTCGCTGCCCTCATAATGATTGGTAAAGGGATCCCTTTAGCAGCTGCTTTTGTAATTGCTGCACCTATCATTGAATGTCCCCTAAACTGTTTTGGGTCAATCCCTGCCTGATTCATAGCACAAAGGATCCAGTCTCTTATGGTGTTAGTTCTGGCTGATCTAAAAGGTTACCTTGTGGTTATTAATATTTGGGATATATCTTCGCTGATGTTTGTTGTTTTCTCTCAATACTGTATACCAACATGCAATGAACTACACAGAGAGGAGGATCTGACAAATCATTAACACAATCCAGCTCAACCGGCGATTTCTCCATAGACTCAGTTTTCATTCTCCCGTTCAAACATACATGGAAAACTTCCGGAGTACGAATTTACCAAGGATCTTTATGTGAATTAAAATCAATTTAGCCCCTCTGGCTGCGAATGCAAGGGCTAAATGGCATGTCAATTCTATAGATGCATTGTCTAAGGCTGACAAATATCTCAGCAAAGGCTCAATGTCCCAAGTTTTATTTTGGCAAGAAAGAATATCCCCTCTTATTAAATGAATATATAACTTATATGAGCTAAGGTTTGGAATTAAATTGCCTAGAGCAGCCCCATATGATCTGCGTAGAGACTGCTAATCCTTGTTGGAATTTATCGGCCAAAAAAATCTATTACTGTTTCTAGCATATCTATTCTCATTAGTGGTTTGTACAGATGCAGTGTCTTGTTACTGTTGTGGTATTGTCCGAGGCCTGACGAGGTGAAACCCACCTGATCTGGGTGGATCAGTATGTTCAGTGCTTTATTTAAGCGTTCTGCCAGTATTTTAGCAAAAAGTTTAAACCCGTATTAATCAGTGATATGGGCCTATAGCTTGGGCATAGCATGGGGTCTTTACCTTCTTTGGGAATTACAATTATTTCAGCTTCTAATTTTTTTCGGCAGCTTTTCTCTTTTTAGGAAGATGTTGAATAATCTGGTTAAATATGGTTTCAGTGTGGCTTCAAATTTTTTATAATATAAGTTTGAAAACCCGCCCGTGCCTCGGGCTTTAGAATTTTTGAGGGATTTTATAGCTTCCGATATCTCTTTGGCTGTTATCTTAATGCCCAGCATATTTGTTGTTTGACTGTCCATCTTGGGGTGTTCATATGTATCTAAATATTGGTCCATGCTTCCCTTTTGACCCGGGTCTGTTTGCTTCCCTGCATTTAAATTATATAGACTGCTATAATATTTTTCGAATTCACTATTAATTTCATATGGATTAAAGGTTGTTTTATCCTGATCCATTTTTAGGCTGAATATATTTAAGATGGACATTTTGTTCCTTCGTTTCGCTGCTAGATGTTTATCAGCTTTATTCCCTTTCTCATAGTAGAGTTGGTTCGACAATCTTATTGATTTCTCTGTGTCCTCTAGCATTATATTTTGAATTCCCCCCCTATCTTTATCTATTTTCTCCCTGATGTCGGTTGTCGGTCTCTGTTTGTACTCTTTTTCATTTTTTGTCATATTATTGTTCAATTTCGCTAATCTCTTGTTCTTCTCTTTTTTTCTGTATGATGCTATACTAATAATTTTACTCCTCATAGTTGCCTTTTGGGCCGCCCATGGGATAGGCTTGTTGACCTGTCCATTGTCATTTTGTAGAAAGTAGTCTCATATACAGTAGCTTCTCCTATAGCATCCCTGGCATCGGGGATACCCAATAATAGATCATTTAGTCTCCATCTCCCCTTAGGGTGTCCTGGTTTTAGGGCTTTTACCATTAATACGACTAGGGCATGTTCTGACCAAGTGATATTGTCCATCTCAGCACTAAGTACAGTATACTGTCTGCCAGATCTATAGAGATTAGAATATAGTCTATTCTTGTATACTGGTCATGTGGGCCAAATAGAACGAGTAGCTCCTAGATGTAGGATTCATCGTCCTCCATGTATCTATCAATGCATTTTCAACTAGAATTTTTTTTGGTACCCCAGCTCTTTTTGACCTTGTGTTATGATCTTTGTTAGAGGGTTATGCCTGATCTTTAATCACTAACTACTCCTCTTATCTTTTGTGTTGTCTAGGATAGTGTTTAAATCTCCCCCAGTTATTAGTCGTCCTTTCTTATGTTGCATAATAGTGTTGAAAGCCTTGTCTATAAAAGATTCTTGGTCCTCATTTGGGGCATATAGATTTGCAATGATTAAGTCTGCTGTTCCTAGTTTACCTGAGATAATGATCATCCTTCCTGACTTGACTCATTTTATCTTTTCTACTGAGACGTGTACTGTGGTTCTGAATATAATCGCTACTCCTGTTTTTTTGTTCTGGGCCGGTGAGTGATATATCTGAGGAAACATTTTATCCCTAAGTCGTGTTATGTTCTCTCTGTATAGATGGGTTTCTTTCTGTAAGGAATCCGCTTCTGGGTTTGGCTGAACCTATTCCTTACAGAAGACAATTCCCCCTTGTTTCTGCAATTACTGCAGCCTACATGCATCCTGTGTGGCTCTGCCCCTATTCGCTGGCTATACTATATAGAGCCAGCCCCTCCCCCCAGGAGGTTGCTGAGCATAAACCAAGATTCACTTGGATGTAACTGTGTTTGCCACAAACACTCCTGCCTTAGCCATTCCTTGTTCCTGTGGCCTGCTGCATATCCTCCTGCGGAGGCCTGTTTCCTGGTTCATGTAGCTTGCTGCATATCCCCTTGAAGAGGCCTGTTTCCTGGCTCCTGGGGCCTGCTGCATTCTCTCCTCGCAGAGGCCTGTTTCCTGGTTCCTGGAGCCTGCTGCATATTCCCCTTGCAGAGGCCTGCTTCCTGGTTCCTGTGCTGAAGCGCTGGATCCCCAGTGCTAACCTTTGGTGTTCTTAGGCCGGCCTGCATTCTCCCCTTGCAGAGGCCTTCATCCTGGGCCACTCCCGCTCCTCGAACAGAGGCCATTCTTGTGCTGCAGCTGCTACGCTGAAGCACTTCGCACCAACCTTTCAGTTGCCGAACCCCAGCCTGGATATCGATTACCCTGCCGTCTCCAACCCTGACCTCGTCATGTCTATGGATTACCTTGCTTTCTCCAACTCTGACCCGGCTACGTCTGACCACGGAATCCGCACTCCAGACTTGGTTTCGTGGCCTAAGGTCGGTGTATTTACATCCCAACCTCAGCCCCACGGTCCGGTCCAGGTTTGTGGCGAGCATGTCCGTTACACTTGCATGATATAGATATCCCCCCTGGTTTTTATTAAAATCTCTAAACATTAGTCTTATTTTCCCTGGTGAATTCAGTCCTTTGACATTTAGGGACACTATTTTTAGTTTACTAGTCATTTAGCCATTTATATCTTGCTCTGTGTGTATCTCGCTTTTTGGCAGCCTCATTCAGATTTATAAAGTCTGGGTCTATGAACATACTCAGGTCGATAGCCTCATGCAGTCTGATGCAGTGAGAGTGGAAATTATTTGGTGTGGTTGCAAAAAAATGGAGGAAGAATTAGGTAAAAAATGGGGGGGGGGGGGAGACATAGGGTTTTTAACGTGGGTGTGGATGGAGCCCATATACATTCTGGGCCTTTGACCCTCCTTTTTGGGTGGAGGTTGTGGTATGTCGTGTTGGGAAATCTGGGTGGGGCTTGCTTTGGTTCCCAAGATCGTTCATTTTTGCACCTTCTCGCCAATTCTGTCCCAACCTGTGCGTCCCCTAATAGGGGTCTTCGTTGAATCCGAGCTTCTATGTGAAAAAATATTTTTTATTTTTTTATTTTTTTTAAGTATTTAACCTGAACAAAAAACACACATATAACCAACTCTAACTTGGTTCTCCTTGTAACGTAAAAAAATTGTTAGGTGAAATCTGACCTAAATATCTTAACTTCTGTCAATTCTAGGTCCTAGCTTATGGGAGGTCTGTACAAAAAGAGCTACCGTACCCCTCCTTAGTCCTGTGCTGTCCCTTTTCCCCTATGCATCCTTCAACTTTTCCTCCTGTCATGGACATTTTTTGCCTCTAGATTCCCAGTCAGAAGGTCGTATTTTAAGCTACTTCTAATACAAACATTTTAACCATTTGCAACAATGTTACCAGCATTTCTGTAACCTTTAATCAGTGGTCTAATCTACTGTATTTGTCTTGTCTCAAGTCTATTTTGGTCTGTATCTCAAAGACAGACCTGAGAGACAGTTGTGGTGTTCCTCACTTCAAGCTTTGCGTGACTTTACAGCATCCTTTATAATTCTCCTCGCCTGTTCAGAATATATTTTCTGCTACTTTCCTCTCTTTCGATGGAGATTCTCCCTCATTGCGCTATAGCAGTCTCATCGCTGGGTGCTCTCAAGTCCAGTTCTCCTCCTGCTGCCTTCATTCACTTTGTCCCTGTTCTGATCCAAGCTTCTCTTCTTGGGAGGGGCTGTTCCTGTTGAAGCATTCCTGTTATTTCCAGGGTAACTTCTATCCCCAGGGATTTGATAAATTCCAGGCTCTCTGCTGGTCTCCACATTGTAGCCTGTTTGCCATTATCTGTGGCCTGGAGGCAGAAGAGGAATCTCCACTGGTGTCTAACTTCATGACTTCTAAGTAGACTTGTAATTTCTCTCAGTCCTCTTTTTGCCCTTTTTGCCAGTGTTATTGGCGCAATGTCCGTGAAGATCTGAATGTCGGCTTCTTCGAAACAGATAGTGTTCAGATTTCTGGTTTTGTGGAAGATTTCTTCCTTCATTGAGAAATAGTGGAGTCTGGTTATTATATCCCTTGGGCCTCTCCCTTCATAGTCTCTATGTCTCGTGCTCCATGCGCTCTGTTCATTTTTTTTTTTTTTTTTTTTTTTTCCCAATGTTTTTATTAGGCATTTTTAGAAAATACAACATTTCTAACATATATCGTAGCCTTATATTTTCCAAAACATATTTTTTAAGGGGGGAAAAAGAAAGGCAACCTAAGTTGTCCAGGAAAGAGAGGGGGAGCCTTCATAGAGAGAAGGTAAGAGGGAGGGTGATGGGGTAGATGAAGGGGTGTGAGGGAGGGGAGGGGAGGGGGAGGGGGCTGGGGAGGGTTGTTGTCGACCCACTTGGCTGTTAGGGTGTTTCCGGTGAGATTCGTGTGAGTTTTTTCTTATGGAGGGGGAGTTGGTCTCCCTCTCATCTGGGATGGTCGGGGCGCTCTGGTAAAGTGGAACCAGGGTTCCCAGATATCCTCAAAGGCCGGGGTTTTTTGTCTGATGTTGGCTGTGAGCCTTTCCATAGTCATTACATCCCCAATCCTTTTCTTTATCGTGTTGAGCGCCGGCGTAGTCGTTTTCCTCCAGGAGGCCGCAATACAGCATCTCGCCGCAGTGAGAATGAAGGATATTAATTTCCTGGTGGGCCGAATTATATTCGGCATGGGTGCAGCCAACAGGAAGGTCAGTGGTTCAATAGGAAGTTCTAGGTCGGTGACCTCTTTTATAAGAATTTGGACCTTGGCCCAGTATTTCACAATTTCTGGACAGGTCCACCAGATGTGGGCCATGTCCCCTCTATTACCACAGCCTCTCCAACATTGGTCTGATGCCAGAGGGTAGATCTGGTTTAATCGTGCTGGGGTAAGATACCAGCCAAACATAATTTTGTAGATGTTTTCCTTAATTGTGGTGCAAAGGGAAGTTTCTGAGGCTGCCTGCCAGATTTCCTCCCATGTCTCTCTTTCTATGTTAACGTTTAGATCAGCTGACCATCGTAACATATAGTCGTGCTGTGTCGGGGACGTTGAGCGCATTAGGATATTGTATATGTCCGAGATAAGTCCCTTCTGGTAAGACTGGTCCTCACATAGATGTTCAAACGTAGTGAGAGCGGGGTATTCTGGATGAGGGCACGTAGCTCTAACAAAATTTCTAATTTGTAGATATTTAAAGGTGTCCAATTCTGTAATTTTAAATTTGTTCCTCAGTTCTTGGTAGGTCAGGAGCTTCCCTAGGCTCAGTACATCGGCAATCGCCTCTATACCCCGTGTGTGAAAGTGGGTGAACAGCTTAGATCCGCATCCTGGAGGGAATTTAGGGTTATTAACGAGGGGAGTGAGTTGTGAGTTTGTGGATGAGAGATTAAATTTAAGTTTGCATCTGGACCAGGTGTCCCACGTGAATCGTGAGGCCTGTAGTTTAAGATTGTGTAAGTGGCCCTCTCCTCTGTTCAGGCTCCAGAGGGAGGCTTGCAGAGAAGGCAATTTGGCACACCGAGTTTCCATTCCCACCCAGCAACATCGGGTCGGGTCTGAGTTCCACATTACTACCTGCCTGAGCTGAGCGGCTAGATAGTATTTGTATAGGTCAGGCACCCCCATCCCTCCTCTGGATCTCGTGGTCATCAGGACTGATCTGGCGACCCTGGGCCGCTTACCCTGCCAAATGAAGTGGAGTAGTCTATTCTGTATATATTTTAGATCGGCGGCCGGGACCTGGATTGGGAGCGTCTGGAATAGGTACAACATTCTTGGGAGTATATTCATTTTGGTAGAGATCATCCTCCCAATCCATGAGATCTGATAACCTTCCCACCGATCTAGATCCCTTTTGATCTGCTCCCATAGTTTCGGGTAGTTATCCCTATATAGGTCCCGATAGTGTCTAGATACATTAATTCCCAGATACTTAATGCATGAGGGGCACCATCGGTAGCTGAAATTTAGCTTAAGGAGTTTGACTGTGGGGTCGGGAAGACTAAGATTTAGGGCCTCAGATTTGTCGCTGTTTATTTTATACCCTGATACCTTTCCAAACTCCGTCAGTTCCATCTGGAGGTTGGGGAGGGAAGTTAGGGGTCTGGTCAAGGTCAGGATAATATCGTCAGCGAATAGGGAAATTTTGTATTGTTCAGTGGCCATGGGTATACCCTGGATGTTTGGGTTTTGTCTTATTTTGGCCGCCAGTGGTTCAATCGTGAGAGCGAAAAGGAGAGGGGAGAGGGGGCAACCCTGTCGGGTGCCATTTCTAATGTGAATTTGTTCCGCTCCTCCACCCGATAGTCTAACTGAGGCGGATGGAGTTTGGTAGAGCGCCTGGACACCCTTAAGAAAGGAGTCCCTGAATCCGAATTTTTTTAATGTTTGGTCTAGGAACAGCCAGTCAATTCTGTCAAATGCCTTCTCTGCGTCTAAGCTTAGTAACATAGCTTGTGAATCTGTAAGGTGGGCATGGTCAACTAAGTTAATGATTTTACGGGTATTGTCTGAGGCCTGGCGGCCCAAGACAAACCCGACCTGGTCCATGTGTACTAGTCTCGGGAGAATTGGATTAAGTCTGTTCGCCAGTATTTTACTGTATAGTTTTAGATCATTGTTCAACAGCGAGATTGGTCTATAGCTACCGCATTGTGTGGGGTCCTTCCCTTCTTTGAGGATTATGGCCAAATTGGCGGACGACATTGAAGATGGGATAGGACATCCTTCTAGAAATGAGTTGAACAATTGTAAAAGGTGGGTGGTCAGAATGGGGAGAAACTTCTTATAGTAGGCATTCGTGAAACCATCAGGGCCCGGTGCTTTAGAAATTTTGGAGGCCTTAACGGCCCATTCTAGTTCTTCCGCCGTTATTGTGGCGTTCAGGAGAAGGATTTCCTCCTCTGTTAATGAGGGGAGGTCGCAATCAGCTAGATAGTCAATGGTAGATGATAGCTCCTTCGGGTCTGGGCTAGCAGAGTGAGCCCTTAGGTTATATAGTTTAGAATAAAATTTAGTAAATTCCTCTGCAATTTTTTTTTCATTATGTAGGAGCTCCCCAGCACTATTCCGAATCGCCGTTATTTGCGATCTTTTGTGTATGCCTCTTAGTTTGCTAGCAAGAAGTCTGTCGGCCTTGTTCCCTTTATCATAATACCTCTGACCCGTCCATTTAAGAGCTTTTTCGACATTGTCCATTTGGATTATTCTTAAGTCGCTTCTGGCAGAAGTCAACTGTTTATAAATTTTCCGGGAGGGGTTATTTTTGTGCTGTTGTTCTAAGCGTATTATTTTGTCTGTTAGCTCTTTGGTTTGTTTAAGTTTAGTTTTTTTCCGATGGGAGGCAATCGAGATGAAATGTCCTCTGATTGTCGCCTTATGGGCTTCCTACAGGCTCGCTGGAGAGGCAACAGTGCCTATATTTATCCGGAAATATTCCTTAAGGGATTTTTTGAGCTCCCGTACTGTCTCCGAGTGATTCAGTAGGGAGTCGTTCAGTCTCCAGGAATATGAGGTTGTTTTCACGAATGGAATGGATAGGGTCAGGGTGATAGGAGCATGATCTGACCACGTGATGGGGCCGATGTCAGTATCTAGGGCGGCTTCTAGAATGTTCTTGGTAGCAAGAAAGTAGTCTATACGGGAATATGTCTGGTGAGGGGCCGAGTAAAAGGTATAATCCCTTTGCCCCTGGTGTTGTGTTCTCCAAATGTCTAAAAGTGAAAAGTCCCCCATTATGTCCTTGAATTTTTTCCCCAGTCTTTGTGACTGGGTGGAGTGTTGTCGTCCTGGGAGGCTCGATTTGTCTTCTATTGGGTTAAGAGCCATGTTTAGATCCCCCGCGATAAGTAGCGAGGATAGGTACTGTGGGTCAATTTCTTCCAGAACTTTTTTTAAGAATTCTGTCTGGTTCTCGTTTGGGGCATATAGGTTAATAAGGGCGATTGCCGAGCCTGAAAGTGAGCCGTATACCACAATAAATCTACCCTCTGGATTTTTGTTAGATTAAATGGGGTGCCCTGACGAATCAGAATGGCAACCCCTCTTCGTTTGCTACTAAACGATGAGAAGTAACTCGACGGATACGCTTGCTGAAATGTTTTAGGCGGCTCCTTAGATGTGAAGTGAGTCTCCTGGAGGAAAACCACACCGCCCCCCGACTTCTTTAGTTCCTGGAGGGCTAGGCGTCTCTTCTTATTGTTATGCAAGCCCTTAACATTTAGGGAAACAATTTTTAGCGCTTTTTGTTGAGACATTTTGTCTTAAGTTTTCGTTGGGCCAAGGGTGGGGTCCCCTCTGGTTTGGGGGGGGGGAGGCTTGAGAGGGAGTCTTAGTGACTGGGGTTGCCTGCTCTGTCGGGGAATCTGCGTGTGTGTTGTCGTTGAAGAAGAGCTTAGAGACAAGCAGCCGAAATGGGGGGGAGAGGGGGGGAGGGAGGAAAGGTTGGGGGGGGAGAGGGGGAGGGTTGGGTGAAGAACCGCTGGGACAGTAACAGCGGGTAGGAGAAGAAGAGAAGAAGGTCGACCCTTATGGGGTCTTAAAGATTGAAAACCGGTCTAATCTAAGGACCGGCTGGAGTGGTATAAGACCCTTGGGGGCGGGTCCGGTAACGGCTTCCAGCAGAGGCGGGCTGGGCAGAGACCCATAACAGTCTTCGGTTACACCCGAGCATACTTTCTCTAGGGTGCCCGAGTTGAAGAAGCTTCTAGGGAACCTGCTGCCGACAGGGCAGGTCTGGGCTATGCTCCCATCGCCCCCTTTTCCTTCATGTGGGGAAGGCTGAGAGGGGATAGCATCTCTTGGTTGCCTGTGTATTGAAATGCGGGTGAGATTGGGGGGGGGGAGTGGGTTGGGGCAGGTGGGAATGGGGGAGTGAGTTGCGTGCAGGAGGATGGGTGCCTAAAGATAAAGGGGGACGAGAGGGGGGTGGGAGGGAGA
Organism: Ascaphus truei; assembly: GCF_040206685.1. Taxonomy (NCBI): domain Eukaryota; kingdom Metazoa; phylum Chordata; class Amphibia; order Anura; family Ascaphidae; genus Ascaphus; species Ascaphus truei. The sequence continues at coordinate 67,304,031 of NC_134485.1, read as the reverse complement.
GCCACAAGGGGGAAGGAAAGATAGAATGAGAAGGGGGGGAGGGGGGGAGGGGAGGGGGGGGAAGAGAGAGAGGGGGTAGAGGTGAGATGGTGAAGGGGCAGTTCAAGAACATGTTCCCCTTTGTTATTCGTCTTAGCTAGCATAAAACACTCCAAGTACATAATACATTATACAATCCTTTACCACCAGGGTAGATAGTGCCAATCTTTTGGGATAGGCTACACACTCCTGATGTCTGGTGTGATATTGGTATGAGGCGTCATTTCCAGGGAGGTAGGGTCCTTGGGGGGGAGAGGAGGGGGTGAGATAGGGTGGGCAAAAGGGGTGGGGTTGATGGAGAGGGGGGGGGAGTGGGAGGGAGGGGGGAAAAAGGGGGGGGGGAGTGGGAGAAGGGAGTACGGGTGGGGGAATAACGGGTATGGGGGGGGGAGAGTGTGGGATTGGTGGTAGGGGTGGGGGGAAGGAAAGGGAAGTGGGGGGGGGAGGAGGGGGGAGGTGGGGAGGAGGGGGGGAGGTGGGGAGGAGGGGTGGGGGTGGGTGGGGAGGAGGGGTGGGGGTGTGTGGGGGGAGGGGTGGGGGTGGGTGGGGAGGAGAGAGGGGGAGGGTGGGGGAGGGGGGGTGAGGCGGGGGTGGAGAGGGGGGTGGAGGATGGGGGGGGTGGAGGACGGGGGGGGGGGAGAGAGGGGGGGTGGGTGGAAGGGGGGGGTGGAAGGGGGGGGTGGGTGGAGGAGGGGGGGGGGTGGGTGGAGGGGGGGGTGGGTGGAGGGGGGGGGAAAGGGGGAGGAGAAGACATATCTCTGCATAAACAACAATTTGTCTCAGCCTGTAAATGAAGCAAGAGTGATAACATGTGATCCATACCGAGCGATTACAGTAGCGGTCGCAACAGCAACAACAAAGCCCTTTCATGGGGCACTGGATCAAAATCAAGGTGGGGAAACTTCTATAACGCTAATGTTAAGTATAAAGAGCAAGGGGGGGGAGGGGTCCTGGGAGCTTGAGGGTAGGGGTCAGTGGCTAAACCTGCTCATTCGTCTAGTGGGGGCTAACACAACTGTAGGGTAGTGAAGGGGAAACCCTGCTGAATTTAGGGGTGGTGGGGAGAGACTCAGAGGGGAATATATATGGGTTTCACAGTTTTACAGACCCTGTCCCTGGAGGCAAGACCACGGGAGGGCGCGTGTGGGGCTGTGTAGTCTTGTGCCGGCGGCTCTCCTCCAGGGAGGGTGTCCGTCGAGGATAAAAGAATGCCCAGGTAGGGCCCATTGGCCGAGGGGGGGGGGAAGCGCCAGACAGCCCCGAGCTGGGAGTATCATGTGGCGTCAGCTGGATGTCACTCGGGGGCCCCGGCGTTCCGGTCCAGGCACCGCCGCCAGGTCCAGACGAGGCCTCCGTCGGCGCGGGTCCCGCATGATGCTGACGTCACCCCCGGCGCGTCCGTTGGCCTCGCGACGCTCCGCGGATGGGACTGGCTGCCGGGTTCCGGCGGGGTCTCCATCTGCGCCGGATGTGAGTCGCGCAGTCAGCTGACGTCGGCTGTGGCGCGCCGTCAGACCTCGTGGAGCTCCGCAGACGGGGACGTCTCTCTCGGGCGCCATTTTGTGGAGGGAGATGTGCAGCTCAGCCAGGGAAGCCACGAGGACCGGCATGCTCGCTTCGGACGCCATTTTGGGAGAGCCTTGGAGCAGGCGGTAGTGTTTACCCCGACGGACACCGGGGGCAGCTGTGGGGATCCGAAGTCGGCTGTGCGGCGTCTGCCCTCCGATTGCCCATGGTAGGATTTCTGGAACTGGGGATGAAGAGGGCCCCCCCCGCGGCTCCGGCCCGGAGGTCTTCTGCCTGGGCTAGTGAGATCGCGTCCGACGCCATTTTGGAGGAGTTGCGGGGCTGACGATGGCGTGGGCCCGGGCGGGAGATTGATTTGCTGGTGAGTCTTTTCTTATCTGTCCCGGGATTGCCTTTGCTCGGCTATCCGCTCCGATGCTCTCACAGGCTGATCCTCTTTGTCCTGGTCCCGGTTACCAGCTGGGTGGGCAGGTTGGAGGGAGTCCACGGGAAGGCCCAGGGCTTTTGCTAAGTGCACCATATCTTCAGGGTGCCGGATGGTGAGAAATTTGCCCTTGTGGGGAATAATCAATTTAAAAGGAAACCCCCATCTGTAGTTTATTTCTTTCTCACGAAGGAGTAATGTTAGGGGACGTAGTGCTTTGCGTCGGTCCACTGTGAGCTTGGAAAGGTCGTTATAGACCTGAAGCGGGTCGCTTCGGAACGCGATCGTGTCTCTCCCCCTGCTAGCTCCTATTAGTTTATCTTTGGTGGAGTAACTGTGGAGTCGCACGATCACGTCCCGCCGGCGGTTGGGGTCCTCGGAGCGCGGGCCCAGGGCTCTGTGCGCCCTGTCCATTTCCAAATCCCGGGAGTCAAGGTCTGGGCATAGGGAGAGGAAGAAGTCCTTCAGGTATGCTCGCAGATGTGTGGGTAGCACTGCCTCAGGGATGCCGCGGATCCGCAGGTTCTGGCGGCGATCCCTGTTTTCCTGGTCCTCCAATCCGTCTCTTAGTGTATTTATTTCTTGGCCCAGGCGTATGATCTCATCATCGGCCTCTGACTGGTGGTGTAAAGCCTCGTCCAGTCTGGTCTCCAGTGTGGTAGTGCGTTCCTGCAGCCCCTGGATATCCTGCCTAATTTCTGCCACTGCGTCTTTTATATTGGCCTGTAATGACCGTTGGAGCTTGGCAAGGAGTTCCTCTAGGTATGTCTTTGTGATCCCCCCGTCCGGGGAAGAGGGGGTCTCGGTAGGGCTCGCTGAGTCTGAGAGGCCTTGTTTGCCTCGTGGGCCTGAAGCCTGGGGGCCATCTTGCCTTCTATTCCCTGTCTCACCAGGCTGTTTTGCAGGAGAGAAGAACTTCCCCACTCCCTGAGTCGGGGGATTTTTCCCCTTATTAGCCATCCCTCTGGTTTTAGAGGGTCGTCAGGGGCTTTTTTCGGGGGTTTTGCCCGGGGTAAAAGGGTTTAAATCAGCAGTTATTCAGGAGGGTCTCTGGAGCTCAGCTTTTACCCGACTGTCCTGGATGACGTCATAGACACGCCCCCCGCGCTCTGTTCATTTCTAACCTCTCTGTTGTTGCTTCAGGCTATGGAACAGTCTTTGTAGATAAGGTCTGATATCGGTCTTACCGACTCTGGGGCATTCCTTATCCTGATGTTATTTAATCTAGACCTGTTCTCCACATCTATTTGGTCCTTAAGTAGCTTGATTTCTGAGTCCCCCATGATCTGGCTTTCTGTGACATTTTCCATGGCTTCTTTCAGGTCTGTAGTTCTCTTTGATCTCTGATTCTAGGCCCTTCATAGCTACATGAAACTCAACATGGAAAGTCTATTTAATTTCATTGACCCACGCTCTCAGATCTCTTCTGATGTTTGACTCTCTATCTGTGTCTGTATCCGAGTTGGCCTTCTCCTATTCGTGTGATGGGGCCTAGTCCTCTTTTCCTGGTGCGGTCAGAATTCGTTATTTTTTTTATTGAAGAATATTGACGCCTCTGGCTTTTGCGTTTTTTTGGGGAGGCCACCTCGATGCTATATCTGACTCTTTTATTGTGTTTTGTACTTTTTGTTTGCTTGGGATTGTCTATTGTCATTTATTTTGCTCAGATGTTTAGACAGAACTAGGATCTTATGTGTCCATTTTAGTTGTTGTCCTGTATGTAATCATCTCATACCCTGGATTACACTGTCGTTTAAGGGCCACGGCCCAATGGGCCACAGTGTGTTGTAGGCCTCAGGGTATATAGCAGGCCCTCTCCAGACCGGCCTCACCCACCCCTGCTCAACCCTTCTCACCTCCGATCACCGTTTGGTACTGGGAGAGATTGTAGGCTATTTCTCCTGTTGCTTATCTTTCTCCGAGGGCCGCACACCTCGCCGGCTCTCCCCTCAGTCTGGGTATTTGGATGGGCAGGACCTACAACAGGCTTCAGTAGTGCTAGGCTCCCACTCCTGCAATCTTGGGCCAGTAGCTATAAAGATGGTATTAGTATGTAGCTACTGAGCTGGTCTTTAAGGATTTGCTAATTAAGTATGTTTTTTATTAGCTGTGGTATATAGATGGTTTTGGATTTATTCAATCTCATTAAGGAGCTGTGCCAGGTCACGCCCGCCTTCTTGTGTTTTTTTAGTGACTATTTTATGTAAATATAAAATATTTTGAATTGAAATCAACCTCTGATCTTTCATATGTCATTCCAATGCGCTAATCACTACACCACTGGGCTGGATGGATGGATGGCTGGCTTGTGAATCAACGCCCACATCAACTGCCTAGCACACTGCAGTCTCTGGGACACTGCCAGCTTCTGTTCCTTTACATCTGGTACCACATGAGTTTAAGATGTAGTAAAGGGTCCTTAGGGTACTGCAGTTTGGATAACCTGGTAAGTCTCAACAAAGTATTGCAGCTCCTGTCAGTTTGCAGGCGTCCACAGACAATTGTAGTTCTATATTATCTGAAGGTGTCTGTAGAGTATTGAAGATCGAGTTATCTTGCTGCAGAGTTTGTAGTTATGTTACTTGCCACAAGTCTACAGAGCATCACCACTTTTCACCAGACAGGTATCTACAATCCTGCAGTTTCTTAAAGCAGCAATTTAGGCTCCTAGTTATAATTTTCTATCTGCAAATCTGAATGCCCAATTCTATCAGCCAATCACAATACCAGATTCCATCAGCCAATCAGATTGTTCCATTCCATCAGCCAATCATAAAACACCAGTCTATCAGTTCGTAAAAATGCTCAATTATATCAGCCAATCAGAATGGCAAATTCCATTAGCCAATCAGAGTGCCAGATTCCATAAGAATGCTCCATTCTATCAGTCAATCAGGATGCCAGATTCCATTAGCCAATCAGCATGCACCATCCGATCAGCCAATCAGAATGCTCCATTCTATCACCTTCACAATTGTAGATCTATATTATCTGAAGGTGTCTGCAGAGTATTGAAGATCGTGTTATCGTACTGCAGAGCATGGCAGTTATGTTACTTGTCAGAGATCAGCAGAGCATCACAACTTTTCACTAATCTAACCTATCAGACAGATATCTACAATCCTGCAATTTCTCCACATTAAAAGAGCAACCCTGGCTCCTAGTTTTTGTTTTTTTCTTATCTTTGGAACAGTTTCCTTATATCTTTGGATCCCTTTCATTCACTGAGATCAATATTATTACTATTTGACTCTCACAAGCATGCATATTCAACTCTGCTGTCATAGAAGGAGAAGATCAGTCTATACACAATGCGGTAGGAAAGTCTGTGTGTAAAGCACCCTATCTGGCACATCTACATTCAAGTTCGTCCCCACCCTAATGATTTCTCCATTGGTGCTGCAGGTGGATAGGGAACATTAGGAACAGGCAGTTAAAGTCAGCAGTTGACTTTTTTCATAACTTATCTGTATGGCTCCATCATTTCGCTGCCCCTTACAATAGGCAAAGCGAAAGACAATAATATAATACTCAAAAATAATATGGTAACGTAGTAAACGGAGGTAAAAGTGGCAGTGCTACTAAGAGCTTACAGTCGAAAGGGTACTATTTATTAAAGTCTCTCGAATGCAAAAACTGGTACACAAAGCAGCAGATTGATTCAGAAAAAACATCGAGTTCAAAGCACATTTGACATGCTTTTAGGCAATCACATTCTAATCATTCTATCGGCCAATCAGATTTCTCCATCTCACTGGCCAATCTGAATAGCCCTGCTCAATAAGAATGCTGTATTCTTTGAGCCAACTAGAAAGCTCCATCCTATCCCCCAACTGGAATGCCAGATTATATCAGGCAATAAGAATGCCAGACGCCATCAGAAAGCAAACAAAAATGTCAGCTAATCAGAGTGCTCGATTCTATCAGCCAATTAGATTGCTCTATTCTATCAAACAATAGGAATACCAGATTCCATCAGCCAATCAGAGTGATCTATTCTATCAGTCAATCAGAGTGATCTATTCTATCAGTCAATCAGAATGTTCAATTCTACCAGTCAATCAGAATGTTTCATTATATTAGCCAGTCAGGGATTCGCATACAAAATACAATGGAAATACAATATAAACCCCGGCGCTTACAATTGCAGTTTACCCCAAAGAAATGTCCATAAAGCTTTGAAAGCTTTGTAAAACAGCTGACAATGTGCCGTCCGCAGCTTGTATCGGGTGTTGAGCCTGGTGCACTGAGCTGCAAGCCCTCTCACTGCTCGCAGTCTCAATGCCAGCGCTACTCTCAGCGCAACTGGATGATGTCACACAATGGCGCCACCACGACCCTCCCTGCCAAACGGACACCTCAACTCCTCAACTCCACCTTCCCCAAACACGTTTCGTGACGCTAGAACCGTCACTTCATCAGTGGTGTGGGGGAGTGCTCAAACAACAGTGAGGACTAACTACACGTGGGATTCGTGAAGTACAGGAGAATACGTGGACTAAAGAACAGATTCTCTAAATTGAACATAACATCATCATTCTTGTAAGTTGTCTTTGGAATTGAAACCTGGTGCTCGTTACTGCGCAATGGTCTGTTTCCCCTTATCTACCAATCTATAGGAGGATCATCGGGGTGCCAGCCAGTAGCAGATTTTTTCACATCATATTCACTTGAACTATCAAGAGAACTTTCAAAGCTTTATGGACATTTCTTTGGACTGGGGTAAACTGCAGTTGTAAGCGCCAGGGTTTATATTGTATTTCCATTATATTAGCCAGTCAGAATGACAGATTCCATCAGCCAATCAGAGTGCTACATTGTATCAGCCAATGATGGCCCATCCGGACAAATTGCAGAGCGACATAAAGAAGCATATGATGTCACTGAGGAGTTAGGCCTCGTCCAGGTTGAGTGCTTGCTCAACAATTAAAGTAAATTGTTGTATCCAAGCTGTGCGTGCACTTGCATGTGAGCGCACGGCACTCAGTTGCTTGGCGAGACAAATCAATTTGATTTGACTGCTCGCTGGCCCGTGAGCGGTTTGCCCAATGAGGGTGAACCAGATCTGTGATGTCATAACCACACCCCCTGATGCACATGCCGAGCGCGCAACAAGCTGGCAAGGAATCACCCAGCGCCTGACATCACGGCGCTCAAGCGCCAACAAACACACTCCCACCCTGGCCGGGGCCGTAGATGCAAAGACATGCAGCATCACGTTTCTGATGTTTTTAGTCTTCATCTCCACCACCTGCCTTTACATCACTCTAGTGCCCAATAGCCAAGTATAATAGATGAAAATAAATGACATGAGTTTATTTGTTTCCCTGTAAAAACACTGGACCTTCTACTAAGCCCTCAAATAGTAGCCACTGGCAGGGAGGATACTTGAGAAAAATATCTGTATATTAAATAAGTATAATGATGTTACATGAAAACGCCTGTCTTTGTAGCAAATGTCATAGACACATGCGACTCCATCCACGACACCACAAGTCTCAATCACTCCTAGCGTCAATAGTGTAATACACTTCAATGGCGAGTCCCTTCTAAAAGTGGGAGTTATTCTATTAAAAATATCTATTTCAGTTTTGAAACTCAGCATCTCATACATTTGTATCTTTACACATTGATCTTCAATATCTATTGTCTGTTTAAGGGTAAGGTGCATTGTAAACTCCATAAAATGGTTGGTACCTGAATGTCATTAACATAAGGAAACATCTCCAAGGGGCTGGGCAATACCAATATTGTTTCTATTGATTGCTGGCGAAAGGAATATCTGTTCCGAGCAGTCTAAAAGGGAATTTTTGCTGCTGTAACAATTTGCATCTAGTTTACATTTCAGATTGTTTCTCTATTTCTTCTAAGTTATTGTTGAATGACATGGAATTCAGTAAGGATTAAAGTGTAATTTAACCAAGTCAAAACATGAAAAATGTTATGATGTTCCCAGGCAAGATAAAGGTTTTACTGCTTTCTCCTCCCCTAAAATGCACACTAAAGAAGAGGTATGTTAATAACATTGCTCCCTCAACTCACAGCAAAAACTTCACACCTTAACAATCAGTAATTAGACTGTCAAGGGGTAAAATATGATTGCAGTATTACTAACATTATGGCCTTTTGGTCCGGTTAAGATTAAAGGGCAAGAATGTGTCTGGTAACAGATTAAGTTTACAACCAGAAATGTACAAATCTGAAAAATCATTTTTATTTATTTTACCATTTCACAGATTAATTGTCATTTGGAAAATGACAATATTTGCCTGATTTGCACATGATAGCAAAAGTCTTAGTAGACAAATTGGTCCCAGAAAGTAGTAGGTGCTATTAGCTGTATTGTTGTATTGTATTATATGCCTTTATTTATATAGCTGTGATACAGGCAAAAATTATCAATAGTGGCGCTCTAGAATAACCAAATAACATACAACCTGCCTAAAGCCCCATCTTACTAAGTGTAATATACAGTGTGATAAAGTAATATAAAAAGTGATACCAATACAAACAAATATGGATGCCGCTATAACCCAGTGGAGGATCCTTCTCACGATCCCATGTAGATTGAAGAGGTGTAGGTCATCGGGAAGCGCAAACCATGCAAAACAGAAAAATAATCTGATGGTGCAGTATACGTGATAAATCGTGAGTTCATATATTTATAAGGTCTGTGTGCAGAATACTCACAAACATATAGTGAGTGATGTTCACAAAAAGGTATCTTTAAATCACAGCCCACCAAGGATGGTAATCACAGGGAGCTTCTGGAGACCTTAATCATAAAAGAAACGGACATAGTGCAGACTGGAAGGACAATTTATAAAAAAGCAAGTGGTAAGGGATACACTCACATGGTATTAGAATTAAAAAAGCATGTAGATCCTGCGATCTGGATCTCGGCAAGTGAAGCGTGTGTTCTCTGCCTCCCCTGTGTCTCGGCGTGCGTGTCACTGGTGTGTCTCACCGGATCCGGAAACCGGAACTGATGTCATCCGCCTACAGGGGCTCCACTCGCTTAGGGATCTCTCTGGTCAGCGTCACTCTACGCGTTTCTCCGCATTCGGTTTCTTCAGGAGTGCACTCCTGAAGAAACCGAATGCGGAGAAACGCGTAGAGTTTATTTATATAGCACCATTAATGTACATAGCGCTTCACAGTAGTAATACACGCGGTAATAAAATAAATTACAGATAATATAAATAACAGGTAATGGGAATAAGTGCTTCAGACATAAAAGTAACATTAAGGAAGAGGAGTCCCTGCTCCGAGGAGCTTACAATCTAATTGGTAGGTAGGGAGAACGTACAGAGACAGTAGGAGGGCATTCTGGTAAGTGCGTCTGCAGGGGGCCAAGCTTTATGTATCATGTGTCCAGTATAATCCACAGTGCTATTCATATGCTTCTTTAAGCAAGTGTCTTAAAGGTGGATAGAGAGGGTGCTAGTTGGGTATTGAGGGGAAGGGCATTCCAGAGGTGCGGGGCAGTCAGCGAAAAGGGTTTAAGGCGGGAATGAGCTTTAGATACAAAGGGGGTAGAAAGAAGGCATCCTTGAAAAGAACGCAAGAGTCGGGATGGTGCATAACGAGAAATTAGGGCTGAGATGTAAGGAGGGGCAGAAGAGTGTAAAGCTTTAAAAGTGAAGAGGAGAATTGAGTGTGAGATGCGAGATTTGATCGGAAACCAGAAGAGGGATTTCAGGAGGGGAGACACGGAGACAGATTTAGGAAAGAGCAGAGCGATTCTGGCAGCAGCGTTAAGGATAGATTGTAAGGGAAACAGGTGAGAGGCAGGAAAGCCGGACAGCAGGAGGTTACAGTAATCAAGACAGGAGAGAATGAGGGCCTGATTCAGAGTTTTAGCAGTCGAGCAACAGAGGAACGGGCGTATCTTTGTGATTTTGCTGAGGAAAAAGCGACAGGTTTTAGAAACGTTTTGAATGTGAGAGGAGAATGTGAAAGAGGAGTCAAGTGTGACCCCTAAGCAGTGTTCTTGTTCCAAGAAAGAGTAAGAGGATAAAGAGACCTCTGCCGTCTGGATAGCTTATGCACAAGGAAACCTTGTATAATTGATATGTTGGTCCGTGAAAATGTTTCACAGCCCAAAAAATGTCTTCCTTTTTCTGGGACCAATGCAGCTACTAGCACCTACTACATTTTATGGCAAATAATTCTAATATCTGTAATAATCAGATAGTATCAGAGTCTACCAGACACTGAGCTGCATCTGCCTTTCTGACACTAGAGGTTATTTTGTTACTTCTCACATTTCTTTGTAGTGCCTCACTCACCTTCTCTTTAGACTGTCTACTTCAACTGGGTGAGATCGTCATTCACAGACAAATATGCAGACCACAACCGTATGATATTCCTGCTTGATAACTAATACATTGTATCCAAGTTGTTAGAACTCAGGTTAGAAAATGGTCTATATAAAATACAGAATATGTACTGGATTCTTAGGTAAATAAATAAACCCAGTCATCAGCAATTCACAAATGTACAAAATGGGCATTACTAGTTTTTGGAGCATCCACAAACCCTTTCTAGAGATATTGTCATTTTTATGTATTTACTGTCTTGCTCTGTTTAATTCATATTGGTCACCTTGTTGACCTTTAGAAGACTCTGCAGCCGACTTGGCAATGTGAATTGATTTGTTCTATATTATTAGACATATGTTAATTAATGAAAGAAATCTTATAAATAGCTGTATCTCTGCAGTATTTTTATGTTAGTTCTACAAAGGTTAACAAAACCTGCAAGCTACTTTTTATCTCCTTGCGTTATGCAGTAATACAATACCCTCTGCAAAACAATGCCCTGTATTGACTTAGACAATGAATAACAATCCTTTTTTATTTTATCCTATCTGAATTTGGTGATCTCCCAAGCAAAGCTGCTTTGGTCTTATCACTTGAAATCCCCTAGTTCAACAGATATTCACTTCCAATTATTCTCAGTATTTTCAGAGAATGGTCCGAGCAGGGCCACTAAACACGGGTTCATGAGGGGGAAGATGGGACAGCTATCCTGGGCCTGGAAGAGAAAGGGGCCTGGCCGACCGTGGAAGTCTGTGCAGGACTTCCTTCCAACAGGCCACCTCCCCAATGACGGAATGGGACAGCTGGTCAGGTAATGGTAATGGAACAAATATATTTAGAAGACATGATAGCATTATTGGAGGAAATTGAAGGTACTGATACTAAAGGAGACAACCAGATGGAGGTAGAGTTAGGAACTAACATACAACGTACTAATTTTAAACCAAAATCCACATTTTATCCAGCATAGTCTAAGGGACAACACATTAAAATATTTTATCAATTAGTTTTTAAAGATTTTAAGAAACTCTGCGAAAGTAAGACTGAAATGGTCCCCAACCTAAGCAAAATAGAAAAACATGCCCTAGAAGAGCTCAAGAATAATTATAGTCTAGTAATAAGACAGGCCGACAAAGGAGGAGGTGTGGTAGTGCAAGATAAAATAGATTATATGAGGGAAGCTATGAGACTTTTGGGAGATCCTATATCTTAT